>NC_061512.1:190401100-190441267 GCF_022539505.1 Lolium rigidum | reverse complement strand
CGCACCACCGGGCCGGCGCGCCGGCAATGATTCTTGGGCCTGGCCCGAATCGGCCCGGGCCATGCCAGGAAATAGCGCCGGCGAGCCTTTCCCCGAGGTGCGCCGGCAGTATCCCTTCATCGCCGGCGCGGCCGAAATGTGGTGCGCCGGCAATCCTTTCCACCGGCGCATGCACAAGGTGGTGCGCCGGCACAACTTGCCTCCACCTATAGGCTTTTCCCTAGTAGTGCAAGTAGGCTGCTCTATCCGTGGCCGCCGCCTCCTGACGCAGCTGCTGCTCCAGCTTCTCCCGTCGCCTACGGTGCTCGACCTCCTGCCTCCGTAGCCGTAGCTGCGTCTCTACCAAGCGCCGGCGCTCGTAGAATTCATCCTCACGCTGCTGCTGCTCCCGCATCTCCTACCGTTGCGCAAGCTGCTCCCACCCTGCTACCGGCACACCTCCCACCAGCGCTGCCGCTCCGCCTCCCGGTGACGCCGCCCCGCCTCCAGCATTTGCCGCTTGCTTCTACGGTCGCCGTTAGCGCTGCCTCCTCCCACACCTCGTACTATGCGAGATGCGGGTCCTCCTTCACGACTTCTATGGCCGCCTCTAGTGCCGCCTCCTTCCACGCATCGAACATTGGTGGTCCCAAGAGCTCGGGGGACGCCGGCCAAAAAAACGTCCCAGTCGCATGCCCCAAAGGCCGCTTCGCTCCGGACGTCCCTCAAATATTGTCCGGCGTCCCTAGCCCATCCCCTGTGTATAGTGTCTCCATCAGGGACGTCGGACACAATTTTTACACTTGCTTTTTGTTTGGAGGTCGCGTTTGGGGGACGTGGCTAGGAAAGAGATCTCCTCCAAACGAAAATTTCGTCCGAACGTCCCCCAAACGAAAATTCGACGCTATTGCCGGATGTCGTTTGGGAGATGCGACGGAGATGCTCTTAGTTTTGCTGATTTCATCCGATCGCCCACGGCCGGAGCACTTCGTCGCCGGCGTCATTCATGGTCCCAAGAGCTCAGCTGCTCGTAGGTGTACTCGTGTCAGGCATCTCTCCCCGAGTCCCCGGCTAATCGGCGTCGGCATGTGCATGACAACATGACGAAAATACAGTTCCCTTCGTGGGCACGTCGTCACGATACAACAGTGCAGCGCGTTTCCGGGAGAGATGCCCCTTTGGCTTGTTCTACCCCGGTGGAACCTGGGATCAAGAACCGGCTCGTGTCAGCTGTAACTTTGTCAGCTTCTTTACCGCGGCAGTAACCAGATCTATTGACCACCATGTGCGGTCAATTTCAGAGAGCCAGATCTGCAACGACCGCATCAAAGATCCTCTCCCACTCCTAGTCGCATCAAAGATCCTCTCCCATTCCTTCCTAGTCTTTCAGCCCATAGGATCAGAAAGACGCTTCTGAAGTGATCTCCAACGGAGGCTCTGAACAGAACCGCAAACGGATCATGTATCCATTTCAGTCTGTTTGGTTTCTCTATTTTTAGCATAAATTTAGATTGACTTTACTCCTAGTCGCTCCCTTGATTTTTTTCGGGCCTGTGCATCAGCGACCGAGGGGGGGCAACATACACGGGTCCACACAATCCATCCACTGCCGGTTCTTTCATTTCCTATGGGCTGGACGCACACAACATCATGGTTGGCATGTGTCCAATCAGCGATGTGGGAGTTCAGTGTGGTGGCTTATGTGGCAACAATGGTGTTGAAGAGTGATGGTTTGGTTGCGGCAAGACCTTGTTAGTCGGCTTCATGCCCGGCGTGTTCTGGAGTGATGTTGGTCTTCCGCTGCAGTGGAGTCTAAGTTGCCAGGTTCTTCGAGTGTCTTCTATCAGGCGTACGATGATCTACAAGGAGCGGTCCAGGTGAAGTTCTCCTTCGGTGCGAGTTACACACACCTCCACCATCCGAAGATCGTCATCCGAGTCGAAGCATCTTCACCCTACGCGAGGAGACACCTATTTGGCATAGGCCAGCTTGAGCCTTGCGGTGTCGCTTCGGTGAGGTCTTCTTTGGTGGTCACTTCTTCGGGCAAGTCGGAGTAGCTGCAGAGTGATGATGACGCCGGTGGGAAACTCGATGACGATCTTCACTTCGGTGGTGTTTGTGTACCTTCCGTGGGTTGCAAGGGTGGCTGCGTGTGCCCTCGCGACGGTGGTGCTCCATGACGGCCGACGAGGGTGTTTGTACGGTTTTGGCCGTTTTTGCCTTAATAAACATGCCACCTCTCTATTAATGAAAATAACAAGTCTTGCCTCTTTTTTTTTATAAAAAAAATAATGGGACCCGTCGTTCTCCCGAGGCCCAATCTAGTTCCCGAGCCCCAGTCCACACTCGAAGCTTACATTGCCTTGTCCAAAACCCTAACTAGTCCAAAACCTTGGCTTTGTCACAATGGCGAAGGGCAACCAGTGCTTCCGCCTCGACCGTAATGACCACGAGGCGGGCGGCTTCAGCGGCCGCCATTTCGTGTGGGTGGCCAAGGGCGCAAGGCCAGTGTGATTACCTCATGTACCACGCTCCGAGCGTCGCTTGTGCGTGGAGGTCAAGGTGGCGCGACAGTTCGTCGAGGCAGGCTAGCCGCTGCCTTGGCTAGAGGCCCACCTGTCCCACGGATGGCATCTGAACCAAGCCCGCGTGCATGTTCCCGCGATCCTAACGCACCACCATGAGATCTTGCGGCGCATGACCTTCCTCCCGCCGGATTTGCAACGGAACACCGCGTACACCTTTGATTCGCCCCTGTGGGTGCGATGGTTCGATGCCGAGCATGGCGCTCAGCGTCAATCCAACGTATGCCGCGCGGACTATTTCAGAAAGACCGGGAGGGGATGGTGATCGCCCTTGGGGATTCTCTAACATAAGCATGTTTCCAGTAGAGCCGGATGCACAACTTTTTTTTACTCCTCTCCGGTTCATATTAATTGACTCTAATATGGATGTATCTAGAACTAAAATGTGTCTAGATACATCCATATTGAAGTCAATTAATATGAATCGGAGGGAGTACAATCAATATCATATATATTTGTAGTTACTAACTGTACATGGTACGATACACAACTAACTTCAACGATTACAAAATAAAGTCTAAAAAGGAGAAAATTTGCAAGGTCTTCAGAATTTTTCTTCTTCCATGATACAATCTTATATTTTTCTGAAAGCAACCCCAAGATAGATAGCACACTGTAAATGCCAATGAAGATTCCATGATTTTAATTTAAGCTGCAATGCCAAGCCTACATGCCTGTGCACAACCATTAAAGTAGTCAATCAATATTGGGAAGAGTATCAAACACTAGTATGCTAGGGAAAAATGACTGAACAACTTGGTCGACATTGTTGGCGAGCTTAAAGTACGAATTGTCAAGAACGTAGCAGCAGGGATAAATATTGCAAGGACAAACCTCCTCGCGACAAGAAAAGATCCAACTTGATCCAGCGAAGTAAGATCCGATGGCCCATACCTAGAGAATTATACTCTTCAAGTGCCCTATTGACATCGGAAAGGAGATCCCATCGTCAAACAAAGACACGAAGATCAATTATAGTAGACGATATTAACTCTATTAAGGTGGAGCCCAAGAAAAAAGACGAATAGTAAAATTCTAATTAACCTAATCTTTGAACACGTTTTTTTTTATTAAAAACTCGACTTTCCCACCCCTCACACTGACGAGGCTGTCTGCTGACGAGGCCAACCAAAAAAGGGGAAACCGATCTGTGGAGAAGGAGGCGGAGGCTGCCCTAGGTTTTGAAGAGGCTGCGGCTAGAGGGGAGACGAATTGGAGCCCGAGGCACAACTTGCTTGCAAAGGTAAACGGAACTGAATCCGGTGTGCATGGTTGCTTGTTTTAGATACGCGTAGTGTAGTTGCTTGACCAACGGCCATGACACTTCCTTCTTCCGGCGTCTCCAGCACCCCCTAGATTTCTCCAGCTACCAGGAGTGTTTTGCCGGCGTCTGATCCGGGTCAACCGTCCCGGCTAACCTTCCATGGCAAGATTCTGCGATGCCTGACAGGAAATCGCCATTTGTTTCTTATAAAATGGCGGTACTAGATCGCCCACATGATGATGCTCTAATGTGGACGCTTGCGCAGCAGATCACCGCCGGCTTCCGGTCAAAGCGAGCTAATCTGCATCCAGCGCAATCGGAAACGGTCCATGGTCTTCCAACTGTGCCCCAGCCGTTGCAAGTTCTTTACTCCTCCTCAGCATCGGCTCTACCAGCTCTTCGCAGACGACCCAGCTTCGGTGTACTAGTTCCTCCTCCTCAAAATAGGCTTTCGCCCCGCTATGTTAATATAGCAACCAACCGATACAAGATGGAGATCACCGCTGGGGCAAGCAGCACACCAAAACCTAAAAGAAACAAAAGAAGAAGAGAAAAGAAAACAATGTCGACAAAGCCGGATCAACGAAAACACTGATGATCCGCAACCGCTGCGCCCTCCGGAGAATTCCCACCACGAACTTAGCTCTCTGAAGCGCCGCATACCAAAGCAACACCTTCAAGAAGAGATGCGACGATGACGACGCTGCTGCCCGGACAAAGCCTAGGGTTTCCCCCGGTATGTGGAAGGGTTGTGGGGAGGAGGAACCCCGGCGCCCCTCAAGAAGGAATGGCGGCGCCCATGAGCGTCACCGCGTCTGTGTCAGCCATCCGACAAGGATTTCTCCCGTCCCCCACCCCAGAGAACCACGACCACGGACACTTCATCGTGCTCCGCCAACCTCACCACCCACCAGCATGCGCCACCACGGCCTTGCAATCACCAGTGCCGTCTCACCGTGGCCGACAAAACGAGACCAGCAGGCAAGAAGAGAGCCAGCAAAGAACGATAGACAACGGAACAACCACCACGTAGGAGGGACCCGCCTCCACCGCCACCTGCGGTTACCGTCCGGACGCAGCAACATGATCACACCAGGCCCAGCTGGCCCGGCCGAGCCCGGGGCTCGTAAAGATCATGTCGTCGCGCTGCACTATACATGCTGCCGTCACCATCGTCGCCAGCTCAAGCCACCTTTTCCACCCGCCGGAGATGGCGCAGGCCGGCATGGGGCAGGCCCGCCCCTACCCAGATGGTGCCCAAGAGGCCCAGATCTGAGCATGGAGGGCGCCGCCGCCAGGTTGCACCACCCCGCAGCCAAGCTGCTGCGTCGTCGCCGCCACCCACCCGGAGCCCCGCCGTCCTGGACCGCGCGCCGCCACCGGAGCCGTCACCGACCGAAGAGCACCGCCGCCGGAAGGGACCGCCCCGCGCCATCCCTCCAAGCACGCGGGTAGAAGCAGGACCGCCACCGCCGGCACCGCGCGGGCTTTGCCCGGTGGCGCACGCCGGCGGGGGGAGGAGGAGAGGAGGGCCAGGGCGGGAGGAGCTAGGGTTTTTTCCCGTGTCGAGAAATCCGGTGTACTAGTTCTGATAGCAACTAGGAAATCAAGTCTGAATGGATGGCAGCCAGTATAAGCTGTCCATGAAAGAATATAGAAAATTTGGGACAGAGATTTGGTGCACATGAGCGAAGTTTTTTTTCCCGTGTCGAGAAATCCGGTGTACTAGTTCTGATAGCAACTAGGAAATCAAGTCTGAATGGATGACAAGTGATCTCACTTCAAAAAATAAATTAAAAATCATATGTCTAAGCTTCACAAAAATCTGAAAATAAATCATGATGTAGCCGATATTGTATCCCATAATCTTTTAAATTTTCAACTGAAAATAATGTGTATTTTAGGCTGCACAAAAATAATAAATGCATAGATCTGAGTATAGTGATTCAAATCTACAAAAAAAAAAAACAGATTTTGTCACTTTTGTATAGGTCAAAAAACAAAACATTTGAAATTGAGATTTTGTAGGTTAGTGGGGTACACCATTAGGTACTTTTAGAATTTTGTTAAATAATTCTTTTAAACATATAAATATATTTTTTGAACTTTTTAATACGGCGAGAGCACTGCTGCCCAGGATCCAATATGACTTTTCGGCAAATTTGTCTAAATTTACATGTACCTATATACTCCCTCCGGTTCATATTAATTGACTCTAATATGAATGTATCTAGACACATTTTAATTCTAGATACATCCATATTGAAGTCAATTAATATGAATCGGAGGGAGTACTAGAATTTAGATAAATCTTCGACATTATTTAGATGTATCTATACACCAAAAATGTCTAAATTCTAATGTACCTATATATCCGAATTTACTGTATAAGTACATCCAATTTAGACAAATTTTCGACATCTTTTTATGAATAGAATTAGTATTATAGTTACAGAACACCCTCCATGCTGTTTATAAAAGAATGTCGAAAATTTATCTAATGTCGATGTATCTATACACTAAAAGTGTCTAGAAGTCTCTAGACATCCTAAACAAATGTACTTCCTCCGTCTCATTTACACATGTCTCCGATATCTCTAAATTTGAATGTATCTAGCCACTACAACACTATCTACATACATTCGAATTTAGATAAATCTACAACATATTTTATGGGATGGAGAAAGTAGTAATAATAGTAATAATTAAAGCTTCTCAATTTTCTATCTTCCAAGTTCCAACCCACCGAGAGAAATGATCAATCGGGTCATCACTTTTCACAGAAATTCTCTTCAAAGTCCTACCTATAGGCTTTTAAAACCAGAGAGTGATCGACAAGAGCACATTGGTAACATCCCGGGGCTTGAAAGAATGGAGATGATTGGTGTTTTTTGCAAAGGAACTAAAGATGCAGGCCCCCTGATGCAAATCAGGGCAATTAAGAAAACCTCAACCTCTTCCACTATGAGAGAATGGCCCCCCTTGCTGATGGTCCATGACAGCATACCAAGAACTGCATGGGTAGCACATTGTTTTGCTGCGGCACTCATAGCAGAGCCCCCACAGCGCATTGTCGTTGTTTAACCAAAACCATAGGCACTAGGTGAAACAAACTAATTAATTAGCAAGGTTCTCTTCTTCCTCAGGGAAAAAAAATACTAATTAGCAAGGCAACAACCAGCAATGTCAATCCAGCCAAGCACCAGCATGTAGATGTCTCAATCTAAACAACCCGGCATTTGTCATCCATCATACCCATGATTGAGGATTGAATTTGTTGCTTCTCATAATAGTCCATCAGATGCTTCTCCTTTTCTCAGCAAGTGGCACGGGAGACAGGGGAACCCTCTAAGCGTAGCTGCAAGCTATTCTAAGTGAAGAGATCTGGTCATGTAGTAACCACTAACCACTTTAGTCTTATCGCCTTGCGCTAGATTAAGGTCGTGTTTCAAAGTCCACAATGTGTTGCCTAATCAACCAACCGGACAAATGATGATTAGAAGAACGTAGCAATTTGCCGCCTGAATTGGACAAAACATAGGTCGTAAATGTAGCAATTTGCCACTTAATTTGACGAACATAGGTCGTAAATGTAGCAATTTGCCCCCTGAATTTGACGAACATAGGTCGTAGTAATATATGAATTCAGCTAGTTGTTGGATATTCTTAGTTGTAATGCACAATTTGGTCACTCAAAACTGCACAAGATCATTTGCTCGGAAAACAATCGCAACTTACAACAATCGGGAGGGAAACTCCCAACGAATGAAGAACCAACCATCCATCATCAAATGTAACAATGCCGGCCGGCCGGGCAGCTGGTTGCAGCGACGACGGGCGTCGTGGCAGCCATTAACTA
Organism: Lolium rigidum; assembly: GCF_022539505.1. Lineage (NCBI taxonomy): Eukaryota > Viridiplantae > Streptophyta > Magnoliopsida > Poales > Poaceae > Lolium > Lolium rigidum. Next base: position 190,433,580 of record NC_061512.1, on the reverse strand, counting down.
GCTCTTCCAGGCGTAGACGAGAAGCGAGAAGCCGTCGCCGCGGTGCAGCTCGGCCTCCTCCTGGCTGGCCCAGTCCATGACGGTGGAGCTGCTCGCCCACGAGGCCGAGGAGGACGCGATTGACGCCGACGACGACGAGCTCCCCTTTGCCAGCCTGCGCGCCTGCCCCCTCTTCCTCCGGTTCTCCCCATTGCTGCTGGTCTCGCTCCAGTCCCCTCTGCCCCATCTCCCAAGGTAGCCAGACAGGATGCCGGCGCCGCCGCCTCTCCTGGCCTTGTCGAGCAGCTCCTTCTCCTTGGCCTCTGCGGACTCGCGCTCTTCGCCGGCGGCGGCGTCGCCGAGCTCGAAGCGGAAGACGAAGACTGCCTGCGCGGGCGGGGGCGCCGCGGCGGCGAGGACGGAGGCGGCGTCGGCGAGGGGCGGGTCGCGCGCGGAGAAGAGCCAGTTGTGGAGGTCCCAGGAGACGAGGACCCGGTCGCCGCCGCCGAGGTCAACCTTCTCGCTGCCGCGGAACTTCCAGCGCAGGCGGCGGATGTGGAGGACGCGGTCGCCGTCCACGGAGACGGACAGGCCGACCTCCGCCCCCTTGTCCTTGTCCCTGTCCGCTTCCTTGTCCCTGCCGTGGCCGCGCGAGACGAGATCCAGCGAGATCTGCCGCTCCTTGCCGCGGACGGTGACGCAGGTCTTGTGGCCGCGGCCGTGCCCGCCGTCGCGCATGGACACGTGCTCGCGGCGGGAGACGAGGACGTGGCCGGGCCCCGCCGCCGGGCGCTGGGCCTTGGTCTTCCGGTACGCCTCCTCGGGCATGTCCCCCGCCACGACCGCCATCTCGCCGTCGACCACGACGGCGACGTAGTAGCCGGAGGACGGCTCGGGCGAGCCCGGGGAGGCGAACCGCGCGCGCGTGAGGTCCCACGCGATGTCCACCCGGCGGTCGTGCGCGTGGAACCGCTTGGACCCGCGGCGCCGCCAGAAGAGCCACGGCCGGACGCGCACCGCGATGGCCGCCTCCTCGTCGAGCTCCGGGCCGTCGTCGTAGCAGCCGTAGTCGGAGGCGGAGGAGGAGGAGACGAGCGCCCCGACGCGGAGCACGGCCCGGAGGCTGAGCCCGAAGGCGGCGCGCGACCAGGAGAGCGCCGCCAGGCCGAGGCGGGTCTCGTAGACCGATGTGGCGAGGCTGGGCCCCGCCCCCGACCCCGACGCGGCGGCCGCGCCTCCCGGCGAGGCGCGGAAGAAGGCCGGTATCGCGTTTGGCATCGCTGCGGCTGCGGCGCCGGCGCGTCGGCCGGAAAAACGGTAGCTTTTTGGGGAATTTTCTGGCTTCGATTTGGCTGTGTGTGAGAGAGAGAGGGGTAGGAAGGAAGACTGGGGTTGGACTGGACCGGCCGCGAGCGAGGCTGGAGGTAAATATAACTCTGGTACTGTGGGCCCCACACACGTTGGACCCAGCTGGAGGTGGGGCCCTGCGACCGTGCCAGTTTGCTCTGGCTTGGACCGGGCTTGGAATGGAGGCTTTTCCTCCTCTCCTCGATTTTGAGCTCGTTTTAGGTTGTTCTAAGAGAGACTTTAAATTGGTCCTTTCATCGTGACACCAGAGAAATCCACCTTCATATCACTATCCTACTCCCTGCATATAAATGTCAATCGCATTATTCAACGAGCGGATAGAGTCGGGACTCCCATGTCGCCTTCTATCTGTAAACCACTCGACAGGCCCTTTTGACTTAAGTAACTTGAAGAACGGAAGGGCACGCTCTCCCATGCAGGAGATGGAGAGCCCTAAAGTAGTAATGCATCCGTTCAATCGTTGGACATCCTTGATTCGCCGGTGGATCTAGAGATTTTCGATAGCCCTGATCTTGTCGGGATTAGCCTTGATCCCTGAATGCGACACCAAGAAGGCCAGCAACTTTCCGAACGGTACTCCAAAGGCGCACTTCTCTGGGTTGAGTTTAACCTCACAAAGGTTCTCAAAGGTCTCACACAAATAGTTGATCAAACTGCACCGGTTCTTGGTTTTGATGACGATGTCGTTGATGTAGGCCTTCGTGTTGTGGCCCATCTATGAACCCATGCACTCACGCATCACCGTTTGGAAGGTGCCCCCGACATTCTTCAGCCCGAAGGGCTTCCCCGTATAGCAGGAGCATCCTAAGGGTGTGATCAATGTGGTCTTTTCTTCATCTTCCACTACCATCCGTATCAGATGGTACCCCAGAAATGCCTCCAGGAAGCACAACGATTTGGTCGATGCGCGGTAGCGGAAATGGGTCCTTCGGGTAGGCGCGATTTAGATCGGTGAAGTCGACGCACATCCTCTTCTTCAGATTAGGCTTCGGCAAAACAATAGGGTTTGAAGTCCACGTGGGATGCAAAATCCGACTTATCACCCCGACAACATCTAGTTTAAGAACCTCCTCGATGATGAATTCATGCCGATCTTATGCCTGATGCTGCACCTTCTGCTTCACAGGACGCGCATCGGGGTTCACCGCCAACATTTGTTCGCTAACTTCCAAGGGGACCCTGAAAAGCTCAGATGGATCCTAGGCGAACACGTTGGCGTTCTCTCAATAAAGCAACTAACTCGCCCTCTTTCTCCGCGGAAAGGCGGGCACCGATAGCAACAAAGTGGGTCAGGTCTCCAAACAGTGTGACACCTTCTTAGTCAACTGATCATCGATCTTTAGCTGAGCTTTCTTCATGAAGGGGCCTCCTGCGGGGATATTCTTGAAGCCTCCTTCCCACCCTAAGCCACCAACGCCTATCTCAGTCTCAAGAGGGTATTGCGCTGAGCTGGCCTTCCCGGGGAAAATTGTCCGAGCGTTGTTGTCGGGGTCGAGCTGGCTGATGCCAGGCCTGGCCGGGTAGCCAGGTGAGCGATATGTGAACATGGGTGCTCCGACTCTAGTTGCTCAGCGTTAGCGACGAGGTGCTCTACGGTGGCCTTCCATTCGTCGAAGTCGGGATCTCCCCGTGGCGGCAGAAACATGTACATGCATACGGATCGTCGCCAACGCCTCCTCCTGGGTGCACAGTAAACCTAAGAGCACGAGAGCGGCACCTTTGGAGCCCGAGGCAGCCGCGATCCCTGTGAGATCCTTACCGACCTCATGGAGCGGTCTGCGGGCCTCTCGTTCTTGCTTGGGGCGACACCTCTGCTGAGGCTGCTCATTGGGAGGAGCGCCGGTGCCTTGGTGATGACGTTGGGACTCCAAGTGCAGAGTGTTTTCTCAGCAGAGTATTTTTACCTACAAGGGTAACTCGAGGGTTTATATTGAACTCTCGGGGAATGGAGTAAAGAGGTCTCTCCCTCTCTTCTTCTAACAATCCTGCAAAATAAATAAAGCCTTATGTCCCCGACTCCACCATGTGGTCGTCAAGGACAAGGTTACGTGTAAATAAAAGTAAAATAAAGTAAAAAACTAAACTAAAGTAAACTAAATAAGTGAATTACAATAAGTAAAAGCTGTAAAGATTTGTTTGTTTTCGGGTTTTGTATGCAAATAAGATAAATAAATATTTTTGTATTTTCGGATTAAAATAGTGCACCAAATAAAAAGTAAGATAAATGCAATGGAAATGTGTTTCTTATGATTAAAATTGGCTCTGGGTTCATGGGTTCACTTCACTATTCTCTCTTTCAAGTAGTAGTAGCGATTCATCAATGAGAGATAAAAAATATAACTTCAACATGTGTAAGATACGTATTCATGTGGGTATCACGTCCTAACATAGAGATGATGCAACACATCTCCCTTATACTCCACAAGACTGGAAAAACTTAATGCGATCTTGTATTAAGAATTAACAGAGTATATCCATAAGTACTTTGACATAATTTTTGAATATCAAATATGCTACCTTGAACAAACTAGATCATCACTTTTGTCACGTGACGAATATAGCACATGCATTCATTTTATCCCTAGTGAGATAGCAAAAGAAAAGGCAAAGCCATAATAGATCATGAATTTGTTGTCACTATCCAATCGCTAAAATATGCTATTCCATCTAACACACACATCACCCCACACATGTTCTTGCATACAAGTTGGATCAGAACCAATACTTAAGAACGAGGTACATAATATGCATCTATCAATACGTCTTACACAAACTAAAGTCAAATCTCATAGAACAATTTCATAAAATAAAGATCCACCACATATGTATTACATATATGACCATAATCATGTTGGACAACTCATATGGTACTAAGATCTATGAGGAACATGAGAGAATAGATCAAGCTATTGCCACAAACGCATATTCTAGAGGTGGAATACTCCCCATTGATCATGGTGATGATGAGGAAGACGATGGGGAAGGTGGTGATCTCTCTGGCGGCGGCTCCGGTTGAGTTTCCCCTCCAATCTTCTCTACTGCAGCTTCCGTTTTCGTGTTGTGTTTCTCTGTGGCGTCCTCCTCCAGAGAACCCCCGGGGGTTATATATATAGTGGTTTTTAGGTTAAAATACGTCGGTTCGCGAAAGAATCAAGCGAATGGGCGATCGACGGCTGAAAGAGGATGGGTGGCGCGCCCACCCTGCCTGGGCGCGCCAGATCACCTCTTTTGGGCCTCCAAGGCCCCCAGGTGATGTCCAAGTGCTCCAGGTCCTTCTTTCGGTACAAAAATGTTGTCTCCGAAATCCTAGTTCAATTTGACTCCATATAGATATCTGAAAGTGAAAAATACACAAAACTGGGTTTTCCTGTTCTGCAGAGTTATAACCCAAATAAAGGAGATCATTGGCAAATCCCCATAAATATAAGTTTAGATAAAGTTAAGACATCTCCAAATGTGATATGTTTATTAATACCTTCATAATTCGGGATCTTGTGGAGCCAAGCATAAAAGGTGCGCACGACGTAAAATACCAAAATCCTAGCGTTGTATATGCAAAAACATAAGGTAAATATGTTTCGAAAATACACTCATCAAACGACTCGTCAGACTCGGCAGTCCACTCAACGGGCCCTTTTGACTTCAGTAACTTGAAGAACAGAAGGGCGCGCTCTCCCATGCAGGAGATGAAGAGCACTAAAGTAGTAATGCGTCTGTTCAATCGTTGGACATCCTTGATTCACCGGGGGATCTAGAGATTTTCGATAGCCCTGATCTTGTCGGGATTATCCTTGATCCCTGAATGCGACACCAAGAAGGCCAGCAACTTTCCGAACGGTACTCCAAAGGCGCACTTCTCTGGGTTGAGTTTAACCTCGCAAAGGTTCTCAAAGGTCTCAGGCAAATCGTCGATCAAACTGCACTGGTTCTTGGTTTTTATGAAGATGTCATTGATGTAGCCCTTCGTGTTGCGGCCCATCTATGAACCACTTACGCATCACCGCTTGGAAGGTGGCTCCGACATTCTTTAGACCGAAGGGCATCCCCGTATAGAAGGAGCATCCTAAGCGTGTGATCAATGCGGTCTTTTCTTCATCTTCCACTACCATCCGTATCAGATGGTACTCCAGAGATGCCTCCAGGAAGCACAACAATTTGGTTGATGCATGGTAGCGGAAATAGGTCCCTCGGGTAGGCGCGATTCAAACCGGTGAAGTCAACACACATCCTCTTCTTCAAATTAGGCTTCGGCAAAACGATAGGGTTTGAAGTCCACGTGGGATGCAAAATCCGAGTTATCACCCAGGCAATATCTAGTTTAAGAACCTCCTTGATGGTGAAATCATGCTGATCTTGTGCCTGATGTTGCACCTTCTGCTTCACAGGACGCGCATGGAGGTCCACCGCCAACATCTGTTCGCTAACTTCCAAGGACACCCCGAAAAGCTCGGATGGATCGTAGGCGAACACGTTGGCGTTTTCTCTCAAGAAAGCATTTAACTCACCCTCTTGCTGCGTGGAAAGGTGGGCACCGATAGCAACAAAGTGGGTTAGGTCTCCAAATAGTGTGACACCTTCTTAGTCAACTGATGATCGATCTTTAGCTGAGCTTTCTTCATGAAGGGGCCTCCTGCGGGGACATTCTTGAAGCCTCCTTCCCACCCTAAGCCCCCACGCCTATCTCAGTCTCAAGAGGGTATTGTGCTGAGCTGGTCTTCCCGAGGAAAATGGTCCGAGCGTGGTTGTCGGGGTCGAGGTGGCTCATGTTAGGCCCAGGGTAGCCAGGTGTGCGATATGTGAACATGGGTGCTTCGACTCCAAATGCTCAGCTTTAGCGACGAGGTGCTCTATGGTGGCCTTCCATTCGTTGAAGTCGGGATCGCCCCGTGGCGGCAGTAACTTGTACATGCATATGCACCATCGCCAACGCCTCCTCACGGGTGCACGGTAAAACTAAGAGTGCGAGCGGGGCACCTTTGGAGCCCGAGGCAGCCGCGATCCCTGTGAGATCCTTACTGACCTAAGGGAGTGGTCTGTGGGCCTCTAGTTCTTTCTTGGGGCGACACCTCTGCTGAGGCTGCTCATTGGGAGGAGCTTTGGTGCCTTGGTGATGACGTTGGGAATCCAAGTGCAGAGTGTTGTGTCAGCAGATTATTTTCCCCACACGTGTGACTCAAGGGTTTATATCGAACTCTCAGGGAATGGAGTTAAGAGGTATCTCTCCCTCTCTTCTTCTAACAATCCTGCAAAATAAAATAAAGCCTTGTGTCCCCAACTCCAGCGTGTGGTTTTCAAGCACAAGGTTACGTGTAAATAAAAGTAAATAAAGTAGCAACTAAAGTAAAGTAAACTAAACAAGTGAAGTAAACTAAGTAAAAACGGTAAAGGTTTGTTTGTTTTGGGTTTTTGTGTGCAAATAAGATACATAAAGTTTTTGGTATTTTTGGATTAAAATAGTGCACCAAATAAAAACTAAGAGAAATGCAATCGAAAGGTGTTTCTTATGATTACAATTGGACCGGGGTTCATGGGTTCACTTGACTATTTTCTCTTTCAAGTTGTAGTGGACAATAGCAATTCATCAATGAGATATAAAGAATATAACTTCAACATGTGTAAGATACGTATTCATATGTGTATCACGTCCTAATATAGAGATGATGCAACACATCTCTTGTATACTCCACAACACAAGAAAAACTTCATGAAATCTTGTATTAAGAATTACCAGAGTATAGCCATAAGTATTTTGATATGATGTTTGAATATCAAAAATGCTACCTTGAACAAACAAGATCACCACTTTTGTCACGCGACGAACGTAGCACATGCATTCACTTTATCCCTAGTGAGATAGCAAAAGAAAAGGAAAAGTTATAATAGATCATAAAGTTGTTGTCACTATCCAATCACTAAAACCATGTTATTCCATCTAACAGACACATCACCCCACACATGTTCTTGCATACAAGTTGAATCAAAACCAATACTTAAGAACGGGGTACATAATATGCATCTATCAATACTTCTTACACAAAGTAGATTCAAATCTCATAGCACAATATCATAGAATAAAGATCCACCATATAGGTATTACATATATGACCATAATCATTTTGGGCAGCTTATATGGTACTAAGATCTATGAAGAACATGAGAGAAATAGATCAAGCTACTGCCACAAACCCATAGTCCAAAGGTGGACTGTTCCCCCTGGATCATGGTGATGATGATAAAGATGTTGGAGAAGGTGGAGATCCCTCCGACGGTGGCTCCTACGGAGTTTCCCCCTCCAATCTTCTCTGGTGCAGCCTCCATTTTTGTGTTTGTGTGTTTCTGCGGCGCTCTCCTCTAGTGAACCCTCGGGGGTCATATATATAGTGGTTTTTAGGTCAAAATACGTCGGTTCGCGAAAGAGAATTTGGCGATCGATGGCTGAAAGAGAGTGGGTGGCGCGCCAACTCACCTCTTTTGGGCCTCCAAGGCCCCCATGTGAGGTTCAAGAGCTCTAGGTCCTTACTTCGGTGAGAAATGATGTCCATGAAATCCTAACTTAATTTGACTCCGTATAGGTCTCTGAAAGTGAAAATTACACAAAACAAGATTTTCTTATTCTGCAGAGTTATAACCCAAATAAAGGGGTTCGTTGGCAAATCCCCATAAATCAATGTAAAATACGGTATTATCATCATATATGTTGCAAATATGTGGGAATTCATGTTAATAAATTACAAAGTTCATGTATGCATTCTACATACATCAACATCCCCAAACTTAACCTATGCTCGTCCTCGAGCATAAAGGTGATAAAACTAACATGAACTTTGATTTTATTAAATTGCTTCTATGTAATCATGCAAAGTCTTACAAGGTTCAGTCAATAAAGAATGACAACAAGTAAGATGAACTCATAATGTGATAACTCTTACATTCTACAAACCATGCATAATAGTAAATATCATTATAAGCAAATGAATGATAAGTATTTTGAATCATAAATCTTGTTTTGGAAAATCCTATAGAGATTGTTTGGAAGATTCTTTGTCCTCTCTTTTTGATTCTTTTTATACTCTTGACTCTTGAACACAAGAAAGTAAGTAGGGAATATATATGCTAGTCCTCCAACAAAATAAAAAGGTAAAGAGAGCATAAAACAAGGTTTTGAGATATGCAATTCATGTCAACAATACTCATAAGGATAGCGTACCATGTATCTCTTAGTTATAGAGACACATATGATTCATGTGTTTGACTTATTATAAGTATTGCCTCAAGCCCCACCACTTAGATAACCACACCTTGTATTACTCAACTTTAGATTATCATAGACCTTTCACGTATTTGTTAACCAAGAATAACACAAAGGTGTACCTCCATGCTGCGTGTACAAATAACAAAAGGATACTTAGAATATTGACTTAAGCCATCCATGCCGGGACAACAAGGACAACAGTCTTGTGAGCAACCTCTATAACTCTCTCTCTCGCTTTTTTCTCTCTATATTTTTCTGTATTTCTTTTTTTTCAACTATGTTTTTTTCTTTCTTTATTTCTTTTCTCTCTTCCTATTTTGAGGATGCTCCTGCTGAAACTTCCACCATGTAGGCATGGATTAAGTTAGTGTCCCGATGTACTTCTCTAACATGTATGCATACTCTAGTCTTTATTTGATAACCCCCTTTATTTCATCCGAGATGACCGTCAATTACTAGGTACAAGATGATCAACTTAAATGTAAGTGAAATGTTAAAAGGTATTTCCCATGAAAGCATGGTTCCAACCTAGCTCATCACTCATAATTAGCCAAACCCATGACATGCATAGTGGTGTTTTCCTTCCACACCTTACTTTTCTATGAGCTTTAAATTACACAAAAGGAATATTTTGTAATGGTTGGAGGCATAACACACATATTATACTTGGAATAGAAGTGCTATGTAGGTATATATGATAGACATTTGGGTTTGAGTGGAATTGGAAGCAAGTCTATGCTTGTTGAGAATTCATTTCTTTGGGCTAGCAAGAAATCTAGAAGCATGCAATAGTATCCATAGAGCTATTTATTAATCATCAAACAATGGTACTTAATGTTAAACATCTATATATACTAGTAATAAGTAGCACTAAATAAGGCACATTACACATCATCACTCAATAAAGCATTTGAAACTAGTGATATTATGCACAATATAAATTTCAGCTTCAAATTTTGCATCCCTCTTCATCTTTTAATAGTATGCAGCTTATTTTTATCGAGGAATTAATGAATAAAGAGTTTGGTCCAGTAGCTCATTCATACGCATGGAAAGTATTCAATGTGATGGTCTTCTTAAATTTTTAAAAAACTAGACACAAAACAAATAAAGGACGCTCCAAGTTTTAGCAAAAATTCTATGTTGTTCAAAAAATAAAGTTTAGAAATGTGCAAACCGAGAGTTTTAATATATGTCTAGTGGGGTTCCTTGGGCATCCCCAAAAGATTGATCTTAGCGTGGTGTTCTTCCATTCCTGTGAAAAAAATTTCAACACAAAACTTTCTTCCCATTCTTTTTTATGGGGTGACATTAGTCGTACAAGGATATCATGTTTGCTGCTATTTTATTCAGGAATAAAATTATTTATTCATGAACCATAGATCACATAATGTTCTAATCATTCTAGTATATCAAAAGTTTCAATAAAAACTTATTTTAATACTTAAAAGAATGGTTCTAACATTAAGAGACAAAATATGTCCAGAATTTTTGCTGCAACAAAACTGAATTTTATCGACCACTTAGGTCTGTTTGTTTGGGCTGTAACTTTTGAAAAGCAGCTGTAGCTGGTGAGCTGTGAAAAAGCAGCTGTGGGAAGCAGCTGTTGGAAGCAGAGATTTGATGTTTGGCAGGAGTGCTTTTTGTGGCTGCAGCTGTTGGTTTTAGAAGTGAAATGTCTGGAATGCCCCCAAGTGTATCTAATATAAATACATATTTGAAACAAATTAGCTATTTTTAAATTTTTTTATTACAGAAATACATTTTTGAACCGAATTAGCTATTTCTAACTGGCATTTAACTTGTAAGTCCAAGTTTTCACGGCTAAAAGGTGTAAACAAAATTACAACATGTATCCATACTATCAAACCTATAACATATACATCCGTGAATAACGAGATTGCTGCGACACTTGTATGAACTCTCCATATGAACCGTTCCAGAGGACCGCGATATTACAAGGCATCCTCAAACATAACTTCAACTCACAACCCTTGAGTAATTTCATCAAAATTCACATATATATTTGATCAACTCCAATGTACATGTTCATCATCTCACAAGGTATCACACCAATATATTACATGCATACATATTTCAGCAATTTAATCCAAATTTACATAGAAATAAATTGCGGTTTAGAAAATGTATTCTGAGATGATTTGTGCAGCTGCATGTGCTTGGTGCAGCAGGGAGGCGGAGATAGCCGGTGGCTCCAGCTGCTCCCGTCTCCGGCGACCGACAGGATCGAGTTTGACCCGTGGCGGGGAACAAGGCGGTCGGCGGCAGGTGGAGGACTGATACGTCTCCGACGTATCGATAATTTCTTATGTTCCATGCCACATTATTGATGATATCTACATGTTTTGTACACATTATATGTCATATTTATGCATTTTCTGGAACTAACCTATTAACAAGATGCCGAAGTGCCGCTTCTCGTTTTCTGCTGTTTTTGGTTTCGTAAATCCTAGTAAGGAAATATTCTCTGAATCGGACGAAATCAAGACCCAGGTTCCTATTTTTCCCGGAACCATCCGAACACCCGAGAGCCGCCGGAGGGAAGCCCCGGGGGCCCCACACCACACCCGGCGCGGCCGGAGGGGGGCCGCGCCGCCCTATGGTGTGGTGGCCCCGAGCCCCCTCCGAGGCTGCCCTTCCGCCTATTTAAAGCCTCCGTCGCGAGAACCCTATTACGAAGGACGAAACCCACAGAAACCTTCCAGAGCCGCCGCCATCGCGAAGCCAAGATCTGGGGGACAGGAGTCTCTGTTCCGGCACGCCGCCGGGACGGGGAAGTGCCCCGGAAGGCTTCTCCATCGACACCACCGCCATCTCCATCAACGCTGCTGTCTCCCATGAGGAGGGAGTAGTTCTCCATCGAGGCTCGGGGCTGTACCGGTAGCTATGTGGTTAATCTCTCTCCTATGTGCTTCAATACAATAATCTCATGAGCTGCCTTACATGATTGAGATTCATATGATGATGCTTGTAATCTAGATGTCATTATGCTAGTCAAGTGGGTTTTACTTATGTGATCTCCGGAGACTCCTTGTCCCACGTGTGTAAAGGTGACTAGTGTGTGCACCGTGTGGGTCTCTTAGGCTATATTTCACGAATACTTATTCACCGTTATGAATGGCGTAGTGAAGTGCTTATTTATATCTCTTTATGATTGCAATGTGTTTTGTATCACAATTCATCTATGTGCTACTCTAGTGATGTTATTAAAGTAGTCTATTCCTCCCGCATGGTGTAAAGGTGACTAGTGTGTGCACCGTGTGGTTCTTGTCGTAGGCTATGATCATGATCTCTTGTAGATTGTGAAGTTAACTATTACTGTGATGGTATTGATGTGATCTATTTGGTTATGTTGATCTTTCTTGCACTCTAAGGTTATTTAAATATGAACATTGAATTGTGGAGCTTGTTAACTCCGGCATTGAGGGTTCGTGTAATCCTACGCAATGGTGTTCATCATCCAGCAAAAGAGTGTAGAGTATGCATTTATCTATTCTGTTATGTGATCAATGTTGAGAGTGTCCACTAGTGAAAGTATGATCCCTAGGCCTTGTTTCCAATACTGCAAACACCGCTTGTTTACTGTTCTACTGCATGTTTACTGCCTGCAATATTACTACTATCAACTGCACGCCAGCCAAGCTATTTTCACGCGCCGTACTACTGCTCATATTCATTCATACCACTTGTATTTCACTATCTCTTCGCCGAACTAGTGCACCTATTAGGTGTGTTGGGGACACAAGAGACTTCTTGCTTTGTGGTTGCAGGGGTGCATGAGAGGGATATCTTTGACCTCTTCCTCCCCGAGTTCGATAAACCTTGGGTGATCCACTTAAGGGAAACTTGCTCGCCGTTCTACAAACCTCTCGCTCTTGGAGGCCCAACACTGTCTACAGGAAAAGGAGGGGGCGTAGACATCAAGCTATTTTCTGGCGCCGTTGCCGGGGAACGAATCAAGACACTCCATCAAGCCCGTCAATCGCCATCAAACCTCCCACGTCAACCACGCGCCAGTTGTGGACATCAAGCTATTTTCTGGCGCCGTTGCCGGGGAGGAAAGGTAAAAGGCACTCACACTCCGGTCCCAGGTATAGTACTTTTCTGGCGCCATTGTGTGTGTGCTCGAAGCTATTTCCTTTAGATCCTGCAATTGCATCTTTTTGTTTCTTGTTTACACTAGTTAGGCCTAATGGAAAACAACACAATGAGAGATCTTTATGAACTTTATCTTGAATTAGGACATGATGTGTTTGAAGAGAGAATTAAAAAACCCATGGAACTTATGCATGCTAATGGGAATGTTATCAGTATGAATGCTTTGAACACTATTGTTGCTAATGCTATGGAAAATTCTAAGCTTGGGGAAGCTGGCTTTGATGAGCATGATATTTTTAGTCCCCCAAGCATTGAGGAGAAGATTTACTTTGATGATACTTTGCCTCCTATTTATGATGATTATAATGATAGCTACTTTGTTGAATTTGCTCCCACTACAACTAATAAAATTGATTATGCCTATGTGGAGAGTAATAATTTTATGCATGAGACTCATGATAAGAATGCTTTATGTGATAGTTATATTGTTGAGTTTGCTCATGTTGCTACTGAAAGTTATTATGAGAGAGGAAAATATGGTTGTAGAAATTTTCATGTTACTAAAACACCTCTCTATGTGCTGAAATTTTTGAAGCTACACTGGTTTTATCTTCCTATGCTTGTTACTTTGCTCTTCATGAACTTGTTTATTTACAAGATTCCTATGCATAGGAAGCATGTTAGACTTAAATGTGTTTTGAATTTGCCTCTTGATGCTCTCTTTTGCTTCAAATACTATTTCTTGCGAGTGCATCATTAAAACTGCTGAGCCCATCTTAATGGCTAAAAAGAAAGAACTTCTTGGGAGATAACCCATGTGTTATTTTGCTACAGTACTTTGTTTTATATTTGTGTCTTGGAAGTTGTTTACTACTGTAGCAACCTCTCCTTATCTTAGTTTTGTGTTTTGTTGTGCCAAGTAAAGTCGTTGATAGCAAGGTTGATACTAGATTTGGATTACTGCGCAGTAAACAGATTTCTTTGCTGTCACGAATCTGGGTCTAATTCTCTGTAGGTAACTCAGAAAATTATGCCAATTTACGTGAGTGATCCTCAGATATGTACGCAACTTTCATTCAATTTGGGCATTTTCATCTGAGCAAGTCTGGTACCCTAATAAAATCCATCTTTACGGACTGTTCTGTTTTGACAGATTCTGCCTTTTATTTCGCATTGCCTCTTTTGCTATGTTGGATGAATTTCTTTGATCCATTAATGTCCAGTAGCTTTATGCAATGTCCAGAAGTGTTAAGAATGATTGTGTCACCTCTGAACATGTTAATTTTTATTGTGCACTAACCCTCTAATGAGTTTGTTTCGAGTTTGGTGTGGAGGAAGTTTTCAAGGGTCAAGAGAGGAGGATGATATACTATGATCAAGAAGAGTGAAGAGTCTAAGCTTGGGGATGCCCCGGTGGTTCATCCCTGCATATTTCAAGAGGACTCAAGCATCTAAGCTTGGGGATGCCCAAGGCATCCCCTTCTTCATCGACAAATTATCAGGTTCCTTCTCTTGAAACTATATTTTTATTCAGTCACATCTTATGTACTTTACTTGGAGCGTCTGTTTGCTTTTGTTTTTTGTTTTTGTTTGAATAAATGCTTGTGTGGGAGAGAGACACGCTCCGCTGGTTCGTATGAACACATGTGTTCTTTGCTCATAATATTCATGGCGAAGTTTCCTCTTCGTTAAATTGTTATATGGTTGGAAACGGGAAATGCTACATGTAGTAATTGATAAAATGTCTTGAATAATTTGATACTTGGCAATTGTTGTGCTCATGTTTAAGCTCTTGCATCATATACTTTGCACCCATTAATGAAGAAATACATAGAGCTTGCTAAATTTGGTTTGCATAATTGGTCTCTCTAAGGTCTAGATAATTTCTAGTAAAGAGTTTGAACAATAAGGAAGACGGTGTAGAGTCTTATAATGTTTACAATATGTCTTTTATGTAAGTTTTGTTGCACCGGTTCATCCTTGTGTTTGTTTGAAATAACCTTGCTAGCCTAAACCTTGTATCGAGAGGGAATACTTCTCATGCATCCAAAATCCTTGAGCCAACCACTATGCCATTTGTGTCCACCATATCTACCTACTACATGGTATTTCTCCGCCATTCCAAAGTAAATTGCTTGAGTGCTACCTTTAAATTTCCATCATTCGCCTTTGCAATATATAGCTCATGGGACAAAATAGCCTTAAAAACTATTGTGGTATTGAATATGTACTTATGCACTTTATCTCTTATTAAGTTGCTTGTTGTGCGATAACCATGTTTCGGGGACGCCATCAACTTTTTACCTTTGTTGAATATCATGTGAGTTGCTATGCATGTTCGTCTTGTCCGAAGTAAGGGCGGTTTTCACAATCAAATGGTTTGAGTATGCATACTCGTTAGAGAAGAACATTGGGCCGCTAACTAAAGCCATGAATCATGGTGGAAGTTTCGAGTTTGGACATAAAACCTCAATCTCTTATGAGAATATTAACTGTTGAATGCTTAAGCATTAAAAGAGGAGTCCATTATCTCGTTGTCTATGTTGTCCCGGTATGGGTGTCTAAGTTGAAGAATGATCAAAAGCGAGAAATCCAATGCGAACTTTCTCCTTAGACCCTTGTACAGAGCGGCATAGAGGTACCCCTTTGTGACACTTGGTTGAAACATATGTTATGCAATGATAATCAGTGTTAACCCAAGCTAATTAGGACAAGGTGTGGGCACTATTAGTACACTATGCATGAGGCTTGCAACTTGTAAGATATAATTTACATGATACATATGCTTTATTACTACCGTTGACAAAATTGTTTCATGTTTTCAAAACCAAAGCTCTAGCACAAATATAGCAATCGATGCTTTCCTCTTTGAAGGACCATTCTTTTACTTTTATTGTTGAGTCAGTTCACCCATTTCTCTCCACCACAAGAAGCAAACACTTGTGTGAACTGTGCATTGATTCTTACATACTTGCATATTGCATTTGTTATATTACTCTATGTTGACAATTATCCATGAGATATACATGTTACAAGTTGAAAGCAACCGCTGAAACTTAATCTTCCATTGTGTTGCTTCAATGTCTATAATTTAAATTATTGCTTTATGAGTTAACTCTTATGCAAGACTTATTGATGCTTGTCTTGAAGTACTATTCATGAAAAGTCTTTGCTTTATGATTCGACTTGTTTACTCATGTCATTACCATTGGTTTGATCGCTGCATTCATTACATATGTTTACAATATGATCAAGTTTATGATGGCATGTCACTTCAGAAATTATCTTTGTTATCGTTTTACTCGCTCGGGACGAGCAGAACTAAGCTTAGGGATGCCGATACGTCTCCGACGTATCGATAATTTCTTATGTTCCATGCCACATTATTGATGATATCTACATGTTTTGTACACATTATATGTCATATTTATGCATTTTCTCGGAACTAACCTATTAACAAGATGCCGAAGTGCCGGTTCCGTTTTCTGCTGTTTTTGGTTTCGAAATCCTAGTAAGGAAATATTCTCGGAATCGGACGAAATCAAGACCCGGGTTCCTATTTTCCCGGAACCATCCGGAACACCCGAGAGCCGCCGGAGGGAGCCACGGGGGCCCCACACCACCCCTCGGCGCGGCCGGAGGGGGCCGCGCCGCCCTATGGTGTGGTGGCCCCGTGCCCCTCCGAGGCTGCCCTTCCGCCTATTTAAAGCCTCCGTCGCGAGAACCCTATTACGAAGGACGAAACCCACGAAACCTTCCGCAGCCGCCGCCATCGCGAAGCCAAGATGCGGGGGACGAGAGTCTCCGTTCCGGCACGCCGCCGGGACGGGAAGTGCCCCGGAAGGCTTCTCCATCGACACCACCGCCATCTCCATCAACGCTGCTTGTCTCCCATGAGGAGGGAGTAGTTCTCCATCGAGGCTCGGGGCTGTACCGGTAGCTATGTGGTTAATCTCTCTCCTATGTGCTTCAATACAATAATCTCATGAGCTGCCTTACATGATTGAGATTCATATGATGATGCTTGTAATCTAGATGTCATTATGCTAGTCAAGTGGGTTTTACTTATGTGATCTCCGGAGACTCCTTGTCCCACGTGTGTAAAGGTGACTAGTGTGTGCACCGTGTGGGTCTCTTAGGCTATATTTCACGGAATACTTATTCACTTGTTATGAATGGCGTAGTGAAGTGCTTATTTATATCTCTTTATGATTGCAATGTGTTTTGTATCACAATTCATCTATGTGCTACTCTAGTGATGTTATTAAAGTAGTCTATTCCTCCTGCATGGTGTAAAGGTGACTAGTGTGTGCACCGTGTGGTTCTTGTCGTAGGCTATGATCATGATCTCTTGTAGATTGTGAAGTTAACTATTCCTGTGATGGTATTGATGTGATCTATTTGGTTATGTTGATCTTTCTTGCACTCTAAGGTTATTTAAATATGAACATTGAATTGTGGAGCTTGTTAACTCCGGCATTGAGGGTTCGTGTAATCCTACGCAATGGTGTTCATCATCCAACAAAAGAGTGTAGAGTATGCATTTATCTATTCTGTTATGTGATCAATGTTGAGAGTGTCCACTAGTGAAAGTATGATCCCTAGGCCTTGTTTCCAATACTGCAAACACCGCTTGTTTACTTGTTCTACTGCATGTTTACTCGCCTGCAATATTACTACTATCAACCGCACGCCGAGCAAGCTATTTTCCGGCGCCGTACTACTTGCTCATATTCATTCATACCACTTGTATTTCACTATCTCTTCGCCGAACTAGTGCACCTATTAGGTGTGTTGGGGACACAAGAGACTTCTTGCTTTGTGGTTGCGGGGTTGCATGAGAGGGATATCTTTGACCTCTTCCTCCCCGAGTTCGATAAACCTTGGGTGATCCACTTAAGGGAAACTTGCTGCTGTTCTACAAACCTCTGCTCTTGGAGGCCCAACACTGTCTACAGGAAAAGGAGGGGGCGTAGACATCAAGGACGACGGGAACAAAGGGACGGAGGAGGCCTGTGGGACAGGCGCTGGCAGCGCGCCAGGTGCTGGCGGTGGGGGCGGCCGATGGCGACGTGGCCGGGTGCTGGCGGCGGGGGGGTGGCCGATGGCGGCAGGTGCAGATGGAGGACGAAGAGCTCCACCCAAGACGGGGGTCGGACGAGGCCGGGAACGGAGAGGGGAGGCGAGCTCGGGCGCTGGCTGCGGAGAACATGGCGGCGGCGGGCGGCGGAAACCCTAGCTTGCCATGGCTAGGGATGAGGAGGAGGATGGAGCGCAGGGGAATTGGGTGGACGGTTCGGTTCGATCTCCACAATGGGCAGATCGGTTTATAAGGAAGTGGCATAAATTTTGTAAATATGCTAAAGTGTTGAGGTCATTTTCGTCCACGCTAACTCGGGAAGCAGCAAAAGCTCGGGAAGCAGGTCCGAGGCTGCTTCCGGGCTCGCAGCTGTTCCTAGTTCATTTTCTCCCAACGCTTCTCACGAGCGCTTTCCAATTTCTAGGTGTTTGTTTGGGCTTCTGCTTTTAGACCCTAAAAGCAGAAGCAGATCGAAGCCCAAATAAACACAGCCTTAGACATGTCAGGAATTTTAGCCAAATTTTTTTCCATATAGAGAATGAAAAGTTACAGATACTTTGAATTTATCAAGATTTTAGGAGTTACCAAACGGATCATTAAAATCGTGCACTAAAAAGTGCAGCGCAGGAATCATCAACTCTTGTTTTGTTTTGCAATTTTTATCATCCAAATGGGTAAACAGTTGGTACTTTACTTAAAAAGTAGAGAGTAAACTAAAAGAAAAATAACATGATACATCAATCATGTAGAAAGAAAATAAAAATAAAAACATCTTGGGTTGCCTCCCATAAAGCACTTTCTTTATAGCCATATAGTTAGGCTTACTTGGTTCAAGTTGTATGGAGATCATGTGGTAGCTTGAATCTTGGTGCTACATTCTTCTTCCTTGGAAAGTGCTCCATACACTTCTTATGTGGGAATTGTAATTTGACATTCCCCTCATTTGACTCAATAATAGCCCAGTGGTTCTCAAAAATGGTCTCCCAAGAATTATAGGACTAGAGGTATTGCTACCCATGTCCATGACAATAAAATCCACACGTACATATGTCATATGTAATTCAACAATAACATCATTATCTCTTCCTAATGCTTTTTTAGTTGAATCATCGGCAAGTAAAAGATCAATAGAGAAATTTTCCATGTTTTTAAGATTAAGGAAATCATATAGCTCTTTAGATATAACTGAGACACTAGATCCTAAATCTAGAATAGCATGGTGTGTTTCTTTGTCTATAGCAATTAAAATTTGGGATCCAAGCATCCCCAAGCTTAGGTGGTATCATAGCTTCATTGCTCTATGTTTGTATCTTCTCTTTAATAACATAATTAGCAATATAAGAACCAGAACCAACTTGATGAACATTGATAGTAGGATACTTAGATTTTTTTAAGAATATAAATTAATTCATGCCAGCTACATTTATCAAGATCTAATAATGGTTCTTTTGCTTCAAAAAGTACTTTCACTTGTTCTATTTGTTTACCATTTGCAAGCATAAGTGTTTCTTGTTTTTCATTTATAAGTATAGTAGTGTTTTCTTTTTCTTCAGTAGGTATAATAATATTCTCTTCTTCTTCCTCCTCAATTTAAACTTCTTCCTTGATATACATATCCATGATCAGCATTTTTTATATTTTTATATATATTATCTTCTACCACCATTCCATCTAATATCATAAACGCATCATAAGGCTTGTTGAATATAAAGCGAATGTCAGATTCTTTGTTTAAAAGACACTTATTGTGTTGGTTTAAGTCAAAGTAAAACTATTTAATAGCGTCCAGTCTCTAGCCCATGTTCTAAGTTGGATGCGATTTTTTTAAATCTTCTACAAGCTTGAATGACACTCTCCTTTTCTAATTGTTTAAAGTCAAGCATGAGTTTTTGGTGCCCAAGAGTGCATTCCCCAAATTTCTCCAAGAATGATGCCCTCATATTGAACCATAATTTTAAATATTTTTAGGCACATTTTCATACCATACTCTAGCTAATCCAATCAAGGAGTGTGGGAATAACTTAACTCTTAATACCCCGAGATCTATAATGGGAGTCTTTATTTTATCACAACGTTTATCAAAATTTATAACATGCAATTCAGTGGCTATGGCATATCCATTAGCAAATCTTGTACTCCGTATTATAGATTGTGATCATTATTTTGGGATCAATGTGGTATCTAAAACTTTTTTTGTTGGCAACATGGCTGCAACCCGTATTTCCATTTCAACTTTTTTATGTTTTATATTAATAATTATTATGAGAAAATTGACACTAAGTTTTATGTCTTTTTGTATTTTATGAAAAAAGAACTAGAAAATAAAGACTAAAAATACAAGTAAAATACTTTGCAAAATCTAAAAGAGAAAAGAGAGCTCCCAATTGTGCAACCTCCCCAAGCTTGGGTGTTTGCACACTAAGTTGATGATGAAGATGATGGTGCCAGAAAATAATCTTGGAGTCACCTTGGAAATTGTTGTGCTCCTAGCTTGATGAAGATGCAGTTGTGAGATGCTATTCCCACTCCCCGAAAACGGTGCCAAAATATAGTCTTGATGACGTTGGGATTTCAAGTGCAGAATGTTGTGTCAATAGATTATTTTTCCCACAAGGGTGACTCGAGGGTTTATATCGAACTCTCGGGGAATGGAGTAAAGAGGTATCTCTCCCTCTCTTCTTCTAGCAATCCTGCAAAATAAAATAAAGCCTCGTGTCCCCAACTCCACCGTGTGGTTGTCAAGCACAAGGTTTCGTGTAAATAAAAGTAAAGTAAAGTAGCAAATAAAGTGAAATAAAACTAACAAGTGAAGTAAACTAAGTAAAAGCGGTAAAAGTTTGTTTGTTTTGGGATTTTATGTGCAAATAAGATAAATAAATATTTTCGTATTTTTGGATTAAGATATTGCAGAAAATAAAAAGTAAGATAAATGCAATGGCAATGTGTTTCTTATAATTAAAATTGGACCGGGGTTCATGGGTTCACTTGACTATTCTCTTTTTTAAGTAGTAGTGGACAATAACAATTCATCAATGAGAGATAAGAAATGCAGGACGGTAAGTTCTGTCAGCAACTCAAACATTGATATAATGAGAGATAAGAAATATAACTTCAACATGTGTAAGATACGCATTCATTTGGGCATCACGTCCTAACATAGAGATGGTGCAACACATCTCTCTTATACTCCACAAGACAGGAATGCAATCGTGTATTAAGAATTAACAGAGTATAGCCATAAGTACTTTGACATGATGTTTGAATATAAAATATGCTACCTTGAACAAACAAGATCATCATGTGGAGAACATAGCACATGCATTCACTTTATCCCTAGTGAGATAGCAAAAGAAAAGGCAAAGCCATAATAGATCATGAATTTGTTGTCACTATCCAATCACTAAAACATGCTATTCCATCTAACACACACATCACCCCACACATGTTCTTCCATACAAGTTGGGCCAGAACAAATACTTAAGAACGGGGTACATAATATGCATCTATCAATACATCTTACACAAACTAGAGTCAAATCTCATAGCACCATTTCATAGAATAAAGATCCACCATATAGGTATTGCATATATGACCATAATCATGTTGGACAACTCATATGGTACTAAGATCTGTGAAGAACATGAGAGAATAGATCAAGATAATGCCACAAAACCGGTATTCCAGATGTGGACTACTCCCCCTTGATCATGGTGATGATGATGAAGACATTGGAGAAGGTGGAGATCCCTCCGGCGGTGGAGTTTCCCCCTCCAATCTTCTCTGCTGCAGTTTCCCATTTCGCGTTTCTGTGTTTCTCTGCGGCGCTCTCCTCCAGATGAAATACACCGGTTCGCGAAAAAATTAAGCGAATTGGACGATCAACGGTGAAAGAGGGTGGGTGGCGTGATACGTCTCCAACGTATCTATAATTTCTTATGTTCCATGCTAGTTTTATGATAATACCTACATGTTTTAGTCACACTTTATAATGTTTTTATGCATTTTCTGGGACTAACCTATTAACAAGATGCCACAGTGCCAGTTCCTGTTTTTGCTGTTTTTGATTTCAGAAAAGCTAGTTTACAAATATTCTCGGAATTGGACGAAACAAAAGCCCACGGCCCCATTTTCCATGGAGTGTTCCAGAAGACCGAAGAAGAGTTGAGGAAGGCCAGCAGGGGGCCCACACCATAAGGCGGTGCAGCAGTGGGCCCCCCGCGCCGACATATGGGGAGGGATCCCCTGGCTCCCCCGACGCTACCCCTTCGCCTATTAATTCCTTCGTCCCCGAAAACCCTAACACCGAGAGCCAAAATACCAGAACAGTTCCAGAGACGCCGCCGCCGTCAACCCTAACTCGGGGGGTTCAGAAGATCTCCTCCGGCACCCTGCCGGAGAGGGGAATCATCACCGGAGGGCTCTACATCACCATGCCCGCCTCCGAACTGATGCGTGAGTAGTTCATCCTTGGACTACGGGTCCATAGCAGATAGCTAGATGGTTGTCTTCTCCTCTTGTGCCATCATGTTTAGATCTTGTGAGCTGCCTATCATGATCAAGATCATCTATTTGTAATGCTACATGTTGTGTTTGTTGGGATCCGATGAATATGGAATATTATGTCAAGTTGATTATTGATCTATCATATATGTTGTTTATGATCTTGCATGCTCTCCGTTGCTAGTAGAGGCTCTGGCCAAGTTGATACTTGTGACTCCAAGAGGGGGTATTTATACTAGATAGTGGGTTCATGTCTCCATTGAATCTGGGGGAGTGACATCAACCCCTAAGGTTGTGGATGTGCTGTTGCCACTAGGGATAAAACATCAATGCTTTGTCTAAGGATATTTGTATTGTTTACATTACGCATAGTACTTAATGCAATTGTCTGTTGTTTGCAACTTAATACTGGAAGGGGTGCGGATGCTAACCCGAATGTGGACTTTTTAGGCATAGATGCATGCTGGATGGCGGTCTATGTTCTTTGTCATAATGCCTGATGCGTGCAGTTAACACACGTCCGTTGGGAACCCCAAGAGGAAGGTGTGATGCGTACAGTAGCAAGTTTTCCCTCAGTAAGAAACCAAGGTTTATCGAACCAGTAGGAGTCAAGGATCACGTGAAGGTCGTTGGTGACGGAGTGTAGTGCGGCGCAACACCGGGGATTCCGGCGCCAACGTGGAACCTGCACAACACAATCAAAGTACTTTGCCCCAACGTAATGATTGAGGTTGTCAATCTCATCGGCTTGCCGTAAACAAAGGATTAGATGTATAGTGTGGATGATGATGTTTGTTTGCGAAGAACAAGTAAAGAACAATTGCGGTAGATTGTATTTCGGATGTAAAGAATGGACCGGGGTCCACAGTTCACTAGTGGTGTCTCTCCCATAAGATAAATAGCATGTTGGGTGAACAAATTACAGTTGGGCAATTGACAAATAAAGAAGGCATAACAATGCACATACATATATCATGATGAGGACTATGAGATTTAATCAGGGCATTACGACAAAGTACATAGACCGCTATCCAGCATGCATCTATGCCTAAAAAGTCCACTTTTAGATTATCATCCGAACCCCTTCCGGTATTAAGTTGCAAACAACAGACAATTGCATTAAGTATGGTGCGTAATGTAATCAACACAAATATCCTTAGACAAAGCATTGATGTTTTATCCCTAGTGGCAACAACACATCCACAACCTTAGAACTTTCTCGTCACCTGTCCCGCATTCAATGGAGGCATGAACCCACTATCGAGCATAAATACTCCCTCTTGGAGTTACAAGTATCAACTTGGCCAAAGCCTCTACTAGCAACTGGAGAGCATGCAAGAACATAAACAACATATATATGATAGATTGATAATCAACTTGACATAGTATTCCATATTCATCGGATCCCAACAAACACAACATGTAGCATTACAAATAGATGATCTTGATCATGATAGGCAGCTCACAAGATCTAACATGATAGCACAATGAGGAGAAGACAACCATCTAGCTACTGCTATGGACCCATAGTCCAGGGGTGAACTACTCACACATCGATCCGGAGACGATCATGGCGATGAAGAGCCCTCCGGGAGATGATTCCCTCTCCGGCGAGGTGCCGGAGGCGATCTCCTGAATCCCCGGAGATGGGATTGGCGGCGGCTGCGTCTCTGGAAGGTTTTCCGTATCGTGGCTCTCGGTACTGGGGTTTTCGCGACGAAGGCTTTAAGTAGGCGGAAGGGTAGGTTTAGGGGCGACACGAGGGGCCCACACGCTAGGGCGGCGCGGCCCCACCCTTGGCCGCGCGGCCCTGGTGTGGCGGCGCCTCGTCGCCCACTTCGTAATCCTTTCGGTCTTCTGGAAGCTTCGTGGAAAAATAAGACCCTGGGCGTTGATTTCGTCCAATTCCGAGAATATTTCCTTTGTAGGATTTCTGAAACCAAAAACAGCAGAAAACAGCAATTGGCTGTTCGGCATCTCGTCAATAGGTTAGTGCCGGAAAATGCATAATAATGACATATAATGTGTATAAAACATGTGAGTATCATCATAAAAGTAGCATGGAACATAAGAAATTATAGATACGTTTGAGACGTATCAAGCATCCCAAGCTTAGTTCCTACTCGCCCTCGAGTATGTAAACGATAACAACGATAATTTCTGAAGTGACATGCTATCATAATCTTGATCAATACTATTGTAAAGCACATGAGATGAATGCAGCAATTCGAAGCAATGGTAAAGAAAATGAGTAAACAACTGAATCATATAGCAAAGACTTTTCATGAATAGTACTTTCAAGACAAGCATCAATAAGACTTGCATAACAGTTAACTCATAAGCAATAAATTCTTAGTAGAAAGCTTTGAAACAACACAAACGAAGATATAAGTTTCAGCAGTTGCTTTCAACTTCAACATGTATATCTCATGGATAATTGTCAACATAAAGCAATATAACAAGTGCAATAGGTAAACATGTAAGAATCAATGCACACAGTTTACACAAGTGTTTGCTTCTGAGATAGAAAGAATAGGTAAACTGACTCAACATAAAGTAGAAGAATGGCCCTTCGCAGAGGGAAGCATGGATTACTATTTTTGTGCTAGAGCCTTTCATTTTGAAAACATAGAAACAATTTTGTCAACGGTAGTAATAAATCATATGTGTTATGTACTCCCTCCGTTCTCTTTTAATTGACTCAAATTTAGTACAAAGTTGTACTAAATTTGAGTCGATTAAAAAAGAACGGAGGGAGTATAAGATATCCTATAAGTTGCAAGTCTCATGCATAGAATACTAATAGTGCCCGCACCTTGTCCTAATTAGCTTGGATTAACACGGATTATCATTGCATAACATATGTTTCAACCAAGTGTCACAAAGGGGTACCTCTATGCCACCTGTACAGAGGTCTAAGGAGAAAGTTCGCATTGGATTTCTCGCTTTTGATTATTCTCAACTTAGACATCCATACCGGGACAACATAGACAACAGATAATGGACTCCTCTTTTAATGCTTGAGCATTCAACAATAGATAATATTCTCATAAGAGATTGAGGATTAGTGTCCAAACTGAAACTTCCACCATGATTCATGGCTTTAGTTAGCGGCGCAATGTTCTTCTCTAACAATATGCATACTCAAACCATTTGATCATGAAAATCGACCTTACTTCAGACAAGACGAACATGCATAGCAACTCACATGATATTCAACAAAGGTGTAAAAGTTGATGGCGTCCCCAGAAACATAGTTACCGCTCAACAAGCAACTTATTAAGAAATAAGATACATAGCAACATATTCAATACCACAATAGTTTTTAAGGCTATTTTCCCATGAGCTATATATTGCAAAGATAAAGAATAGAATTTTTAAAGGTAGCACTCAAGTAATGTACTTTGGAATGCCAGAGAAATACCATGTGGTAGGTGGGTATGGTGGACACAAATGGCATAGTTTTTGGCTCAAGGATTTGGATGCACGAGAAGAATTCCCTCTCAATACAAGGCTAGGCTAGCAAGGTTGTTTGAAGCAAACTCAAGTATAAAACGGTGCAGCAAGACTCACATATGAACATATTGTAAGCATTATAAGACTTTGCATCGTCTCCTTGTTGTTCAAACACCTTAACCAGAAAATATCTAGACTCTAGAGACCAATCATGCAAACCAAATTTTAACAAGCTCTATGTAGTTCTTCATTAATAGGTGCAAAGTACATGATGCAAGATCTTAAACATGATCTATATGAGCACAACAATTGCCAAGTATCAAATTATTCAAGACATTATACCAATTACCACATGAAGCATTTTCCGTTTCCAACCATATATCAATGAACGAAGTAGTTCAACCTTCGCAATGAACATTAAAAATAAAGCTAAGAACATATGTGTTCATACGAAACAGCGGAGCGTGTCTCTCTCCCATACAAAGAATGCTAGGATCCGATTTTATTCAAACAAAAACAAAAACAAAAGCAA
The DNA here is from genome assembly GCF_022539505.1 of Lolium rigidum. Classification (NCBI taxonomy): domain Eukaryota; kingdom Viridiplantae; phylum Streptophyta; class Magnoliopsida; order Poales; family Poaceae; genus Lolium; species Lolium rigidum. The sequence goes on along the minus strand of NC_061512.1, from coordinate 190,407,294 downwards.
ACAGACGCTCCAAGTAAAGCACATAAGATGTGATTGAATAAAAATATAATTTCACTAGAGGTGACCTGATAAGTTGTCGATGAAGAAGGGGATGCCTTGGGCATCCCCAAGCTTAGATGCTTGAGTCTTCTTAAAATATGCAGGGATGAACCACGGGGCATCCCCAAGCTTAGACTTTTCACTCTTCTTGATCATATTGTATCATCCTCCTCTCTTGACCCTTGAAAACTTCCTCCACACCAAACTCGAAACAAACTCATTAGAGGGTTAGTGCATAATTGAAAATTCATATATTCAATGGTGACATAATCATTCTTAACACTTCTGGACATTGCACAAAGCTACTGAAAGTTAATGGAACAAAGAAATCCATCAAGCATAGCAAAACAGGCAATGCGAAATAAAAGGCAGAATCTGTCAAAACAGAACAGTCCGTAAAGACGAATTTTTCTGGGGCACTTAACTTGCTCAGATGAAAATCTCAAATTGAATGAAAGTTGCGTACATATCTGAGGATCACGCACGTAAATTGGCAGATTTTCTGAGTTACCTACAAAGAATTCTACTCAAATTCGTGACAGTAAGAAATCTGTTTCTGCGCCAGTAATCCAAATCTAGTATCAACATTACTATCAAAGACTTTACTTGGCACAACAATGCAATAAAATAAAATAAAGATAAGGAGAGGTTGCTACAGTAGTAACAACTTCCAAGACTCAAATATAAAACAAAGTGCAAAAGTAAAATAATGGGTTGTCTCCCATAAGCGCTTTTCTTTAACGCCTTTCAGCTAGACGCAGAAAGTGTGAATCAAGTATTGTCAGGAGACGAAGCATCAACATCATAATTTGTTCTAATAATAGAATCATAAGGTAACTTCATTCTCTTTCTAGGGAAGTGTTCCATACCTTTCTTGAGAGGAAATTGATATTTAATATTACCTTCCTTCATATCAATGGTAGCACCAACAGTTCGAAGAAAAGGTCTTCCCAATATAATGGGACAAGATGCATTGCATTCAATATCCAAGACAACAAAATCAACGGGGACAAGGTTATTGTTAACCATAATGCGAACATTATCAATCCTCCCCAAAGGTTTCTTTATAGCATTATCAGCAAGATTAACATCCAAATAAGAATTTTTCAATGGTGGCAAGTTAAGCATATCATAGATTTTCTTAGGCATAACAGAAATACTTGCACCAAGATCACTGATACGTCTCCGACGTATCGATAATTTCTTATGTTCCATGCCACATTATTGATGATATATACATGTTTTATGCATACTTTATGTCATTATTATGCGTTTTCCGGAACTAACCTATTGACGAGATGCCGAAGGGCCGATTGCTTGTTTTCTGCTGTTTTTGGTTTCAGAAATCCTAGTAAGGAAATATTCTCGGAATCGGACGAAATCAACGCCCAGCATCTTAGGATCGCACGAAGCTTCCAGAACACCCGAGAGCTGCCAGAGGGGAGCCCTGGGGGCCCCACACAACACCCTGGCGCGGCCAGAGGGGGGCCGCGCCCCCTAGTGTGTGGGCCCACCAGGCCCCCTCCGAGGCTGCCCTTCCGCCTACTTAAGGTCTCCGTCGCGAAAACCCTATCACGTTCGACGAAACCAAAGAAAACCTCCCAGAGCCACCGCCATCGCGAAGCCAAGATCTGGGGGACAGGAGTCTCTGTTCCGGCACGCCGCCGGGACGGGGAAGTGCCCCCGGAAGGCTTCTCCATCGACACCACCGCCATCTTCATCAACGCTGCTGTCTCCCATGAGGAGGGAGTAGTTCTCCATCGAGGCTCGGGGCTGTACCGGTAGCTATGTGGTTCATCTCTCTCCTATGTACTTCAATACAATAATCTCATGAGCTGCCTTACATGATTGAGATTCATATGATGATGCTTGTAATCTAGATGTCATTATGCTAGTCAAGTGGATTTTACTTATGTGATCTCCGGAGACTCCTTGTCCCACGTGTGTAAAGGTGACAGTGTGTGCACCGTGTGGGTCTCTTAGGCTATATTTCACGGAATACTTATTCGTTGTTATGAATGGCATAGTGAAGTGCTTATTTATATCTCTTTATGATTGCAATGTGTTTTGTATCACAATTTATCTGTGTGCTACTCTAGTGATGTTATTAAAGTAGTTTATTCCTCCCGCACGGTGTAATGGTGACGGTGTGTGCATCGTGTAGTACTTGGCGTAGACTATGATTGTGATCTCTTGTAGATTATGAAGTTAACTATTGCTATGATAGTATTGATGTGATCTATTGCTCCTTTCGTAGTGTGAAGGTGACGAGTGTGCATGCTATGTTAGTACTTGGTTTGGTTATGTTGATCCGTTATGCACTCTAAGGTTATTTAAATATGAACATTGAATATTGTGGAGCTTGTTAACTCCGGCATTGAGGGTTCGTGTAATCCTACACAGTTAGTGGTGTTCATCATCCAACAAGAGGGTGTAGAGTCTAGCATCTATTTATTTATTCTGTTATGTGATCAATGTTGAGAGTGTCCACTAGTGAAAGTATGATCCCTAGGCCTTGTTCCTAAATACTGCTATCGCTGCTTGTTTACTGTTTTACTGCATCTTTACTTCCTACAATATTACTACCATCAACTGCACGCCAGCAAGCACTTTTCATGGCGCCGTTACTACTGCTCATATTCATTCATACCACTTGTATTTCACTATCTCTTCGCCGAACTAGTGCACCTATTAGGTGTGTTGGGGACACAAGAGACTTCTTGCTTTGTGGTTGCGGGGTTGCATGAGAGGAATATCTTTGACCTCTTCCTCCCTGAGTTCGATAAACCTTGGGTGATCCACTTAAGGGAAACTTGTCTGCTGTTCTACAAACCTCTGCTCTTGGAGGCCCAACACTGTCTACAAGAATAGAAGCACCCGTAGACATCAAGCACTTTTCTGGCGCCGTTGCCTGGGAGGAAAGGTAAAAGGCTCTCATACTCCGGTCCCAGGTAAATTCTTTTCTGTTGCCGTTGTGTGTGCGCTCGAAGCTATTTCCTTTAGATCCTGCAATTGCATCTTTTTGTTTCTTGTTTACACTAGTTAGGCATAATGGACAACAATGAGCTTCTTATTCTATTTCCTGATTTAAGACATGGATGGTTTGATGCGAAAATTAAAAAACCTATGGAACATATTAGTATGAACGCTTTGAACACCATTGTTGCTAATGATATGGAAAATTCTAAGCTTGGGGAAGCTGGCTTTGATGAGCATGATATTTTTAGTCCCCCAAGCATTGAGGAGAAAATTTACTTTGATGATACTTTGCCTCCTATTTATGATGATTATAATGATATTGGTCTTTTAGTACACTTCTGTTATGGAGGATAAATTTGATTATGATTACAATATGCCTCCTATATTTGATGATGAGAATAATAATGATAGCTACTTTGTTGGATTTGCTCCCACTACAACTAATAAAATTGATTATGCCTATGTGGAGAGTAATAATTTTATGCATGAGACTCATGATAAGAATGCTTTATGTGATAGTTATATTGTTGAGTTTGCTCATGTTGCTACTGAAAGTTATTATGAGAGAGGAAAATATGGTTGTAGAAATTTTCATGTTACTAAAACACCTCTCTATATGCTGAAATTTTTGAAGTTACACTGGTTTTATCTTCCTATGCTTGTTACTTTGCTCTTCATGAACTTGTTTATTTACAAGATTCCTATGCATAGGAAGCATGTTAGACTTAAAAGTGTTTTGAATTTGCTTTTTGATGCTCTCTTTTGCTTCAACTCTTATTTCTTGGGAGTGCATCATTGAAATTACTGAGCCCATCTTAATGGCTATAAAGAAAGCACTTCTTGGGAGATAACCCATGTGTTTATTTTGCTACAGTACTTTTGTTTTATATTTGAGTCTTGGAAGTTGTTACTACTGTAGCAACCTCTCCTTATCTTATTTTATTGCATTGTTGTGCCAAGTAAAGTCTTTAATTGTAGGGTTGATACTAGATTTGGATTACTGCGCAGAAACAGATTTCTGTCTGTCACGAATCTGGACCTAATTCTCTGTAGGTAACTCAGAAAAATCTTCCAATTTACGTGGGTGATCCTCAGATATGTACGCAACTTTCATTCAATTTGGGAATTTTCATCTGAGCAAGTCTGGTGCCACTTTAAAATTAGTCTTTACGGACTGTTCTGTTTTGACAGATTCTGCCTTTTATTTCGCATTGCCTGTTTTGCTATGTTGGATGGATTTCTTTGTTCCATTAACTTTCAGAAGCTTTGTGCAATGTCCAGAAGTGTTAAGAATGATTATGTCACCTCTGAACATGTAAATTTTTATTGTGCACTAACCCTCTAATGAGTTGTTTCGAGTTTGGTGTGGAGGAAGTTTTCAAGGATCAAGAGAGGGAAATGATGCAATATGATCAAGGAGAGTGAAAGCTCTAAGCTTGGGGATGCCCCGGTGGTTCACCCCTGCATATTTTAAGAAGACTCAAGCGTCTAAGCTTGGGGATGCCCAAGGCATCCCCTTCTTCATCGACAACATTATCGAGTTCCTCCACTGAAACTATATTTTTATTCCATCACATCTTATGTACTTTACTTGGAGCGTCTGTTTGTTTTTGTTTTTGTTTATGTTTGAATAAATGCTTGTGTGGGAGAGAGACACGCTCCACTGGTTCATATGAACACATGTGTTCTTAGCTTTTAATTTTCATGGCGAAGGTTGAAACTGCTTCGTTAATTGTTATATGGTTGGCAACAGAAAATGCTGCATGTAGTAATTGGTAAAATGTCTTGGATAATTTGATACTTGGCAATTGTTGTGCTCATGTTTAAGCTCTTGCATCATATACTTTGCACCTATTAATGAAGAAATACATAGAGCTTGCTAAAATTTGGTTTGCATAATTGGTCTCTCTAAGGTCTAGATAATTTCTAGTAAAGAGTTTGAACAACAAGGAAGACGGTGTAGAGTCTTATAATGTTTACAATATGTCTTTTATGTGAGTTTTGCTGCACCGGTTCATCCTTGTGTTTGTTTCAAATAACCTTGCTAGCCTAAACCTTGTATCGAGAGGGAATACTTCTCATGCATCCAAAATCCTTGAGCCAACCACTATGCCATTTGTGTCCACCATACCTACCTACTACATGGTATTTCTCCGCCATTCCAAAGTAAATTGCTTGAGTGCTACCTTCAAATTTCCATCATTCGCCTTTGCAATATATAGCTCATGGGACAAAATAGCCTAAAAAACTATTGTGGTATTGAATATGTACTTATGCACTTTATCTCTTATTAAGTTGCTTGTTGTGCGATAACCATGTTCCTGGGGACGCCATCAACTACTCTTTGTTGAATATCATGTGAGTTGCTATGCATATCCGTCTTGTCTGAAGTAAGGGCGGTTTTCACAATCAAATGGTTTGAGTATGCATACTGTTAGAGAAGAACATTGGGCCGCTAACTAAAGCCATGAATCATGGTGGAAGTTTCGGTTTGGACATAAAACCTCAATCTCTTATGAGAATATTATCCGTTGTTGAATGCTTAAGCATTAAAAGAGGAGTCCATTATCTGTTGTCTATGTTGTCCCGGTATGGGTGTCTAAGTTGAAGAATGATCAAAAGCGAGAAATCCAAATGCGAACTTTCTCCTTAGACCCTTGTACGGGCGGCATAGAGGTACCCCTTTGTGACACTTGGTTGAAACATATGTTATGCAATGATAATCCGTGTTAATCCAAGCTAATTAGGACAAGGTGCGGGCACTATTAGTACACTATGCATGAGGCTTGCAACTTGTAAGATATAATTTACATAACTCATATGCTTTATTACTACCGTTGACAAAATTGTTTCATGTTTTCAAAATAAAAGCTCTAGCACAAATATAGCAATCGATGCTTTCCTCTTTGAAGGACCTTTCTTTTACTTTTATGTTGAGTCAGTTCACCTATTTCTCTCCATCTCAAGAAGCAAACACTTGTGTGAACTGTGCATTGATTCCTACATACTTGCATATTGCACTTGTTATATTACTTTACATTGACAACTATCCATGACATATACATGTTATAAGTTGAAAGCAACCGCTGAAACTTAATCTTCCTTTGTGTTGCTTCAATACCTTTACTTTCATTTATTGCTTTATGAGTTAACTCTTATGCAAGACTTATTGATGC
>NC_061512.1:190386339-190401000 GCF_022539505.1 Lolium rigidum | reverse complement strand
CTGTTGAATGCTTAAGCATTAAAAGAGGAGTCCATTATCTGTTGTCTATGTTGTCCCGGTATGGGTGTCTAAGTTGAAGAATGATCAAAAGCGAGAAATCCAATGCGAACTTTCTCCTTAGACCCTTGTACGAGGCGGCATAGAGGTACCCCTTTGTGACACTTGGTTGAAACATATGTTATGCAATGATAATCAGTGTTAACCCAAGCTAATTAGGACAAGGTGCGGGCACTACTAGTATACTATGCATGAGGCTTGCGACTTGTAAGATATAATTTACATGATACATATGCTTTATTACTACCGTTGACAAAATTGTTTCATGTTTTCAAAATAAAAGCTCTAGCACAAATATAGCAATCGATGCTTTCCTCTTTGAAGGACCTTTCTTTTACTTTTATGTTGAGTCGGTTCACCTATCTCTCTCCACCTCAAGAAGCAAACACTTGTGTGAACTGTGCATTGATTCCTACATACTTGCATATTGCACTTGTTATATTACTTTACATTGACACTATCCATGAGATATACATGTTATAAGTTGAAAGCAACCGCTGAAACTTAATCTTCCTTTGTGTTGCTTCAATACCTTTACTTTGATTTATTGCTTTATGAGTTAACTCTTATGCAAGACTTATTGATGCTTGTCTTGAAGTACTATTCATGAAAAGTCTTTGCTTTATGATTCATTTGTTTACTCATGTCATTACCATTGTTTTTGATCGCTGCATTCATTACATATGCTTACAATAGTATGATCAAGGTTATGATGGCATGTCACTCCAGAAATTATCTTTGTTATCGTTTACCTGCTCGGGACGAGCAGGAACTAACTTGGGGATGCGATACGTCTCCGACGTATCGATAATTTCTTATGTTCCATGCCACATTATTGATGATATCTACATGTTTTATACACATTATATGTCGTATTTATGCATTTTCCGGCACTAACCTATTAACAAGATGCCGAAGAGCCAGTTCTTTGTTTTACTGCTGTTTTTGGTTTCAGAAATCCTAGTAAGGAAATATTCTCGGAATCGGACGAAATCAACGCCCGGGGTCCTATTTTTCCACGAAGCTTCCCGGAAGTCCGAAGGGGAAACGAAGTGGGGCCACGAGGTGGGGACAAAGTAGGGCGGCGCGGCCCAAGCCCCGGCCGCGCCGGCCTAGTGTGTGGCCCCACCAGGACTCCACCGACCTTGCCCTTCCGCCTACTTAAAGTCTCCGTCGCGAAAACCCTACCACGTTCGACGAAACCGGAAAAAACCTTCCAGAGCCGCCGCCATCGCGAAGCCAAGATCTGGGGGACAGGAGTCTCTGTTCCGGCACGCCGCCGGGACGGGGAAGTGCCCCCGGAAGGCTTCTCCATCGACACCACCGCCATCTTCACCGACGCTGCTGTCTCCCATGAGGAGGGAGTAGTTCTCCATCGAGGCTCGGGGCTGTACCGGTAGCTATGTGGTTCATCTCTCTCCTATGTACTTCAATACAATAATCTCATGAGCTGCCTTACATGATTGAGATTCATATGATGATGCTTGTAATCTAGATGTCATTATGCTAGTCAAGTGGATTTTACTTATGTGATCTCCGGAGACTCCTTGTCCCACGTGTGTAAAGGTGACAGTGTGTGCACCGTGTGGGTCTCTTAGGCTATATTTCACAGAATACTTATTCACTGTTATGAATGGCATAGTGAAGTGCTTATTTATATCCCTTTATGATTGCAATGTGTTTTGTATCACAATTTATCTCTGTGCTACTCTAGTGATGTTATTAAAATAGTTTATTCCTCCTGCACGGTGTAATGGTGACAGTGTGTGCATCGTGTAGTACTTGGCGTAGGCTATGATTGTGATCTCTTGTAGATTATGAAGTTAACTATTGCTATGATAGTATTGATGTGATCTATTCCTCCTTTCGTAGTGTGAAGGTGACGAGTGTGCATGCTATGTTAGTACTTGGTTTGGTTATGTTGATCTGTCATGCACTCTAAGGTTACTTAAATATGAACATTGAATATTGTGGAGCTTGTTAACTCCGGCATTGAGGGTTCGTGTAATCCTACACAGTTAGTGGTGTTCATCATCCAACAAGAGGGTGTAGAGTCTAGCATCTATCTATTTATTCTGTTATGTGATCAATGTTGAGAGTGTCCACTAGTGAAAGTATGATCCCTAGGCCTTGTTCCTAAATACTTCTATCGCTGCTTGTTTACTGTTTTACTGCATTTATACTTCCTGCAATTTTACTACCATCAACTGCACGCCAGCAAGCACTTTTATGGCGCCGTTACTACTGCTCATATTCATTCATACCACTTGTATTTCACTATCTCTTCGCCGAACTAGTGCACCTATTAGGTGTGTTGGGGACACAAGAGACTTCTTGCTTTGTGGTTGCGGGGTTGCATGAGAGGGATATCTTTGACCTCTTCCTCCCTGAGTTCGATAAACCTTGGGTGATCCACTTAAGGGAAACTTGCTGCTGTTCTACAAACCTCTGCTCTTGGAGGCCCAACACTGTCTACAAGAATAGAAGCACCCGTAGACATCAACGGCTGTGATCGCATCGAGGTGTCAAAAAACGGGGCGAGGCTGGTCTTATCCACCGGCCTGATAGAGTAATAAGAGCAGCATCCATCGACATACGTGGCAAGGCCGATCCCTGTGATCGGCCCCAAAAAATAAAAGGCAAGGATCCTTCTTCAAACATGTCACGTAGTCGTGGTAAGGAGGCTTCCTCTGCAAGGAGAGCGCATACAAGTTGTAAACCTTCATTGAGCAACTCAATCAACATGGAGGCCGATTCCAGGCAATCGGCCAAAATTATCCTCGCCATACGTTCGCTCTGTGTTCAACGTCGATCTAACGAGCGACGGAAAGCTAGGGTATGGGTTTACGTCAGCTGATGAGCTAGAAGAGATCGACATTGGTCCTGGGGATAAGCCACGACCAACATTTATCAGCAAAAAGTTGGATCCGCATCTAAGGGGCCTGATGATAGCCTTGTTGAAAGAATACCCAGATTGTTTTGCCTGGGATTATACAGAGATGCCCGGGCTAGACAGGAGCATCATTGAACATCGGCTACCTCTTAAGAAAGGGTTTCGGCCGTTCCAGCAACGAGCACGGCAGATGAAGGCCGAAATTCTAGAAGAAGTCAAGAAGGAGATTGAGAAGATGTTAAACGCCGGATTCATCAGGCCATGCAGGTATGCTGAGTGGATTTCCAACGTCGTACCTGTGGAGAAAAAGGACGGCCGATGGCGCGTCGCCATAGATTTTCGGAATCTCAATAGTGCCACTCCAAAGGATGAATACCCAATGCCGGTAGCAGAGACATTGATCAATGCAGCTGCTGGTCATAAAATTTTAAGTTTCATGGATGGCAATGCCGGCTACAACCAGATCTTTATGGCTCCAGAAGATATACACAAGACTGCATTCAGAGTACCAGGCTCAGTAGGCTTGTTTGAATATGTAGTCATGACATTTGGATTGAAGAATGCCGGTGCAACGTACCAACGAGCCATGAATTACATCTTTCATGATCTGATCGGCAAGCTGGTGGAAATCTACATTGATGACGTGGCGGTCAAGTCTGTCTCAGTGGAAGGGCACCTGGAGGATTTGCGACGTATCCTGGACCGGACTAGAAAGTTCGGACTAAGAATGAATCCAAAGAAGTGTGCTTTTGGTGTAACGGCCGGTCAATTCCTGGGCTTCCTAGTTCATGAACGTGGAATTGAGATCGGCCTGAAAAGTCAAGAGGCAGTGCGAACAATGAAGCCACCTACCACCAAGAAGGAACTCCAAAGTCTCATCGGCAAAATCAATTTCGTCAGAAGGTTCATCTCTAATCAGTCGGGACGAATTGAGCCGTTCATGGGGTTGGTAAAAATTAAGCCTCGATGAGGAGTTTCACCGGGGCGAGCAACGACGAGCGTTTGATGAGATTAAAGAATATCTAACGAAGCCGCCCGTGTTGGTTCCGCCCCGACCAAGACAGGCCATTCTATATTTACCTGTCGGTAGCCGATACTTCTATCGCCTCGGTGGTAGTACAAATCTATGATGGCATGGAAAGAGTTGTTTTCTACCTCAGCGAGAAGGATGTTGGATGCGAAACGAGGTACCCGGAGATCGAGAAGTTGTGCCTCTGCCTATTTTTTACCTGCACCAAGCTTCGTCACATCTTTCTGACGGCAGAAATCGTCATCATTTGCAAATCAGACGTCATCAAGCACATGCTGTCGGCTCCTGTCCTGAAGGGCCGACTAGGTAAATGGATGTTTGCATTATCGGAGTTGGATCTTCGGTATCAACCTGCGAAAGCAGTTAAAGGACAGGCCCTGGCCGATCTGATCGCTGAGCGAATCAACACTAATATAGCAGCACTGTCTATACGTGCTTGGGCCATGTTCTTCGATGGGTCAGTTTGCGATGATGGTTGCGGCATCGGCATCCTACTCGTGTCGCCCCGGGGCAACCTACACCTTCTCCATCGGGCTATCTACCCCTTGCACCAATAATGTTGCTGAGTATGAAGCAATGACGTAAGGGGATGGAGTTGCTAATTGAAGCCGGGCAGAAGCAGTAGAACTCTTTGGAGACTCAAAGTTGGTGATCTCCCAGCTCACGGACGAGTACAAGTGTGAGAGCGAGTCGCTCTTCCCGTTATGGATGCATTGCCGCGAGCTGATGACACAGTTCGGGTACATAAACTTCAATTGGATCCCAAGGTCGCAGAATGCGGAGGCGAACGATCTCGCACAGATGGCGTCAGGCTATAAGGAGACAGTGGAAGGAGCCGATGTCCAGATACATTTCATGGAGCCAGATGATTGGAGAGCCGATATCTTCAATTACTTGAAAGATCCGGCTCGGGGGGCTCCTAAACGGATAAGATACAAGGCCATGAAGTATGTCCTTATTGGAGATGACATGTTCTATAGGACCTTGGAAGGATTACTTCTCAAATGTTTGGGAAAAGCCGAGGCAAATCGGCTCTTACACGAGGTACATGAAGGCGCCTGTGGGACTCATCAATCGGCTCATAAGATGAAGTGGTTGATCAGGCGATCAGGGTTTTATCGGCCCACCATGCTTGAGGACTGTTTCAATTACTATAAAGGGTGTCAAGCATGTCAGAGGTTTGGGAGCATTCAGGTGGTACCCGCATCAGCAATGAACCCCATCATCAAGCCTTGGCCATTTCGAGGATGGGGCATGGACATGATCGGCAAAATCCATCCTGCATCAAGCATGGGCCACGAGTGGATCTTGGCCATTACAGATTATTTCACTAAATGGGTGGAGGCCGTCCCTATGATGTCTGTGGCATCGAAGGACGTCATCAGTTTCGTGAAAGAGCATGTCATCCACAGATTTGGGATTCCCCAGACCATCACGACCGATGGAGGTTCGGTTTTCGTTTCTCGCGAGTTCAGAGATTTCTGCGAGAGCATGGGAATTAAGTTGATCCGATCATCCCCATACTATGCTCAAGCAAATGGGCAGGCTAAAGCGTCCAACAAAAGCCTTATCAAGCTGATTAAGAGAAAGATCGACGAGTACCCTAGGCGTTGGCACGAGGTTTTGTCGGAGGCTTTATGGGCTTATCGCATGTCATGTCATGGAGCGGTAAAAACCTCGCCGTACCATCTGGTCTATGGACAAGAAGCCGTGTTACCCTGGGAGATCACGGCTGGGTCGAGACGTGTCACGTTTCAGAATGACCTGACGACTGAAGAGTATGCAGCCCTGATGAGTGATAGCATTGAGGATCTCACGGAACTTAGACTTTGGTCACTTGAGAAAATTAAGGAGAACAAGGCCAAGGTGGCTCGTGCATATAATAAGAAGGTGAAGCCAAAGGAGTTCCATGTTGGTGATCTGGTATGGGAAGCTGTATTGCCGTTGGGGACTAAGGACAAGGCATATGGTAAATGGTCTCCAAATTGGCACGGGCCGTACAGGGTTGACCAAGTCCTAAAGGGCAATGCATACATGCTTGAGCAGTTGGATGGTGTAAAGTTTCCAGTGGCTGTCAATGGCCAGCATCTCAAGAAGTATTTCCCAAGCATGTGGGATGATGGGCAGTAAAATATGGAGGCCGATGCATGAAATCGGCCAGTAAATTTTTTTTTTGAGAAACAGCCGATGCGCGGACATCGACTTTAGAATAAAATAGCCGATGCACGGACATCGACTTGAGAACAAAATAGCCGACTTTAGAGTTACAAAATATTATGGTCAGATATCAAGTTACAGTCTGAATTTGAGGAGTGTTTGCTTGGATATCTGTCTGATTTGGGATTTGAGTCGGCCTTATGGGCGTTTGAGGGTGAAAGACCGATACGTTGCTATCGGTTCTTGGTGCGTTGACCTGTTTTGGCAGTCGGAAGATTTGAAATTGAACAAATGAAGAATCGCATTGGAAGAACGATTTTCATTAATTCGAAGAGGAATTTTTACAAGGAAGGGCCGATGGCTCTCAAAAGATTATCCGATGCCTAATGCACTACTACTACTAGCCCTATACTACTTCCTAATCTAAGGGCCGTCGCTGCCCTCGTCGTCGCCGTCGTAGCTGCCGTCGGCGCTGCTACCGGCGGGCTCCTCGTCGCTGCTGATGAAGCCGCCGGCAGGAGCTTCATCCTCCTCGTCGTCGTCGTCGTCGTCATCCGACCAGGCCCAGCCACGGAAGCGCTTGGCCGGCGGGTATCCTGTGGAGGAGGAGTCCTCATCCGACTCCTCCGCCTCTTCTTCCTCCTCGTCGGAGGGGAGGTCCGCCTCCCATGAGAGGAGGTCGTCGTCGCTCGCCGCCTCCAGTTCCCCGTCGATGAGGAACCGGAGGTCTTCTTCCCCGTCGGTGAGGGGCTCGTCGTCCTCCGACTCGATGGAGGAGTCCCATTCTCTCGCGTCCCAATACTCGGGCGTGAGAGCCTCGTAGATGGCCATCAGATTGACCTCCGGCTCTGGTTCGCTGGAGGAGGAGGAGTCGAAGGAAAGGCCGGAGGAGGCAGAGGAGGAAGAGGAAGACATGGCTGAGAGGGTTTTTTGCCGATGGCAAGTACGGAGCAGGGGAGTGAAGAGATGAACTGCTCGATGTGGTTAAATAAAAGGGGATATAGTGGAGATTTAATGCCTGAGCAGTTTTCGAGGATGCGGTGCCAAAAATTGTCAATCGTGCAGAAGTTGAGAAGACAGGGCATCATGATGAAGGATACTGCGACGGTTCTGCTCTGCCACGACATGACCCTACGAAGGAAAAACAGAGTGGTTTTGAAATTATCATTGCCAAAACCAGGGGGGCATGTGTTATCACCAGAATTTAACCAAGTCTGGAGATGGGCCGTGATTAAATGGGCTTAGAAGATATACATGGAAGATACTCCCGAACCGGCCTTGTACAAGAAGTTTGGGCAAGATTGCCCGTGTATCTGTAAATATAGTAGGGTACGTGACGGTTAGAATTAAGAGATAGAGTTTAGCTCGTACACGGTTGGGTTTATTCCCAAGTTAGAAAGTCTATGGACTATAAATATGTATCTAGGGTTATTGAGAAGGAGGACGATCACGTTCACAACAAAATCAATCTAGGCGCATCGCCACCCCTTGTTTCGAGGGTTTCTCCCGGGTAAGCAACATGCTGCCTAGATCGCATCTTGCGATCTAGGCGATATCGCTTATTCGTTATTGGTGTTGTTCGTGCTGAAGCCTTTTTGATGGCGAGCAACACCCTTATCTTAGGTGTTTTGGGGTTGATCAAAATGCTTTCACGATGCACTTGTTTAGCTACGCTACCCCTCGACATCTAGCTGCCCTTACACCTACTTTAGGTGTAGGGGCAGCATCTTGATTATTCTTTATTTAGTAGATCTAATCCGTTATAGTTGCTCCTTGTTCCTCAAGGATTGGTTTGATATCTGTATGGTTAGGCCTTATAAACGGGTTGAATGATCCGGTAGTGCGTAAGGTGTGGTTTATTAAGCTCTAGAGGGATTGTTCCGGGGATCAACTTCACGTTAGTTTTTAGGCCTCTTTAGGGCTGGTTTCCATTATCTTGCGTATCTGTTAGGCTCAACTACGCATAGGATGTTCCGATTATACGGTGAAAACCCTAGACTATCGTAGATTAGTTTAGCTTGATATTGATAAAGCATGATCCCCATGTCCTTATAAATCTAACATGAACCATGGGGCAATCGGCTCTTTGAGCCGATCCACAGAACAATTTAAGAGCCGATTGGGGCTCGTATTTAATGTTTACGTGTTTGCCATGCAGGAAACTAGTCGAAGCAATCCATCACCTTCCTGACCAGGTATAGGTCAGGTGGCACGCCCTCGTAAGCACCAGGACGCGTGTGCCAGAAGGCATTGCGGGCCGTCGCCCGAGGGACCAGGGTCAGCCGCAATCCTGGGATCCTCCCGGCTCTACTGTGTTGCCCGTCGCTGCTCGCCGGTGGGTTTCTGACAGCAACAGAGAGGCAGTGGGGTGGTGGCCAGCAAAAGGGCCTTGCACGATGAAACTTCCGCGCGCAAGAGGTTGGCCCTCGTAGTTCAGTTTTGCCAATTTTGCGTGGTAGGTTGTGGCTTTGAAAATATACCAATCGACTGGAAAATTTTACTCAGCCCCCAAAAAAATTGTGGGAGGGGGAGGGAAGCAAGTTATACAAACGCTATAGGCCAAACTACCTGGGCACTGGGTCCAAGATTACACCAATTACTAAAAAGTTGGTTTTTAGCAATTCAAAGAATTTATTGGAAGGCTCTTGGAGATTCTCTAATCGCAGCAGCTTATGTTGTCATGTTGTGTACTTGATCCATTTCAAAATAGATATCACGAGTGTTTCTAGATTTGCATGTATCTACATACTAAAATGTGACGAGATACATGCAAGATTTAATCTTTGTTAGAGAATATGCTCGGCATTGTCATTATGACTTAGCTGTAATGATACAATATGTGACAAAATAACTATCAACTCCTAAATTAAATTTGGCTCTCGGCTGCATATGTTTCCTTCACCTGAAAAAACATATTTCTAATTGTCCAAAAAATTTCCAAAAAAATTAGCATGTACATCTTAATAATCTATGTCCGTTCGTACAGTTTTGCATAAAAATGATTAAAAAAAATTGGTCGATGTGAAAAAGACAAAACATGTCTCGCAAAAAAACTTACTTTTAGCACCAATTTTTTTGTCTTTTTACATAGCCCTAACGACAAGCCAATTTTCATGGAAAGACTTTGTGTGCACGTATCATGTGAAGATGTACGCGCAAATTTTTCATTTGGAATTTTTTGATATTTCAAAATATATTAAATATGCATTTCAAAACAAATGAAGTATATGTATCCAAGAGCCAAAACATCACTCCCTTAATTAAATCTCCTATACATGTTATATACTTATGTAAACGTTGGTAGAATACTTGGTGTATTCATCAATGTCACGGTGACCGCGAGTTTGTTATGGTGATACCTATGCAAATAGAACAAGTTGTCTGGGACACGTTTTTAGATGCCAACTTAGTACCAACATTTCGCCATTGTGGGCCTTTCATTGCCATTATGGGAGGGGTTTCTTTTTCTATCTAAACAAAGTAAAATTTATACCGTGAAGTCCCTGTTTGCATGTTATGTATATTGGTTGTGTGTATTTTTAATGTAGATACAGAATCCTAACTCTGATCTCAAGGACACAATTGAGCTACCAGTTTTGGACCAAAAAGAAGCATGAATGTCCACAAGAAAGGACAAGAGGAGAGGACTAGAGGATAGCCTACTTATGGAACACCTCATCCACTATAGATTTTTTTGATTTAGTTGCACCTAAGATAGACGATAGCACAATGCGGAATGTATTTCAATATATAATATACCAAACCAATTTTCTAAACCGTAATTTTTTTCCATACCGATATAATAAAAAAGTGTTCACGTTATAAAAAGATCACGGATTCAAATATTATTCACGGTTCGAAAAAATGTTCATGGGTTTGGAAAAAATATGTTTGTGGATTTGAGAAACTGTTGATGTGTACTTAACATGTTTAATATTCGTGAGATACTACTAGTAATGCTACTTCTAAGATAGCCCACTCAGCAGGAGACAACAACCATTATCATGCATGTATTACCTCTATTCTAAACTATAAGCTTTTTTAGAAAGCTAAATTGGTTTTCCAAATAGGATTATATGTTGGAACGGAGGTAGTAGCTAGCTAGGTCAATTTCTTCTGATCAACTCTTGGTCTTTTTGGTCGATCCCCTAAGTAGAAAAACACCCCGCGTCTCGTAGCCAAGCAGGAAAGGAAGCTTCGGCAGGAGCGCAAACCACAAGGGAACATTCGTGCATTCGTGTGGCCCGCAAAGTCGTAAATCTTGAGAGCGCCATGATGCAGGCCATCAGAAAACTTCAGATGGTCCAAGTCGCCCCAGTTGACATTTGACGACCGAACCAAGCCGGCCAAGGAAAACACATGTCAAATTCGATCGAGCATCGCATTCAACCACAAAACGACTGCATTGAGACGGCGGAGAACTCCAAAAAGGTCAGCGTCGCGCGACGAAGCATCCGATCGACCGGAGCGCCGGCGGACGTGTTCTCGGCTTTGACGTGGATGACCCGCCGTTGGCGGCGAGCTCGCCGGTGGGCGGCGAGGGGATGGCCGGACGTATGCCGAATGCCGTTCGTGCGAAGTGAGCGGACGACCGACCTGCTGCCTTCGATCGTCTGGTCATCCTCCAAAAGGCTCCTCCGCCGCGAGCAGCCGGCAGGCACCAGCTTTTTTTTTTACATGGCAGGCACCAGCTTTGACCAGATGTACATCTTCTTTTCTCTTTACTGTCTGTGTACGTCTTACGTGTTCGGTCTGATGGTTTGGTCCGGTCCACGTCAGAGAAGAAGAATCAGCATGGAATTAGTATGCGTTACGCTCCCTCGCGTGCTCTACCACTTGTGTTAAATCTAGTATAGTCTAGTCTAGTACTACGTGCTACCCTCGATGGTTCTCTGCAGTCTGCACCCGCACACCCTCGATCATTATCACTTCGTTCATGTTAGTTGTTTCATCCTTGTTTGATCGTTCTAGTCCAATTTAAACGAACTCTAACAAGACTGAATCAGCAAGACATGAGTTATGGCCCGTGGGCAAAACCTCCCACTTTGCACGTGTGGCACTTGTAAGTTTTCAAAAGATGCGTAAAACTTATACATTTGATATGTTCTCACAGGAAGTCAGTAATGGCTTGTTTGGTACTAGAGTTTTAGTGGGGATTAGAGGGGATAATTCGCTTCAAACTTCAAATTCACACTTATCCCCAATGCATATTTGGTGCTAGAGTATGGGCGAGTTTAACTCCCACTTATCCCCACTTTTTCCCAAATTTTAGTGTAATTTTTTTAATCCCCAATACTCTACCCTTACCTAGTGGATTGAGGATGGAGTTTTGTGGGGATTGGGTGACAACAAAGATTCACCCTATACTCTAGAGTATTATTCCCACTAATCCCCACTAAAACACTAGTACCAAACAAGGCCTAAATGGTTTTCTATACGACATCCCTTCCGTGCAGCACTTCTGCTTCGGTGCTCCTCCTCTGGAAAAAGATATAGACACGTCAAACACAACAACGGTGGAGATTTTTTCCATACATGTTCATAAGCGGGGGCACAATCGTAATTTCAGTGTAGATCCACCGTCCATACATCCCTGTACATGCCCGTATGGCCCGTGTTATGTTGTACCTCTTTTTTGTACGTATCTACGGTCACGTGCGTGTCCCAAAATAGAAGGCATGCACGAACGTGATCTACATATATCATATCAATACAGACGGGTATAAATGGGCTGGATATGGGTTTCGATGGGCCCAACGCAGGAAAAAATAAAGACCAAATATAACTCAACTTTCTTTAGGGGGGAGCACCGGAGCAGCCCTCCGTGCAGTTGAGTGAACCAACTGTTTCATTTTTCGTGCATTTAAGACTTCAGACTTCAGAGCGTTGCAGCTGACAAGAATACAGTTAAGAGCAATGTAGGTCACCACGATGAGTTGAAAGGGTTGCAACTGAGGACATGTCTCACTTGCAAGGTGCGTCCCAACTGCGTCGTGTCAACTATTGCATGTAACAACTTCACCACATGCGCGCCATCTCGGTTGCATATGCTTACCAACTACATCACGTGTATCGAGAACACTACGTTTATCAACTGCATCATTCACCTCTGTCATATTCGCTTCGAGAAGTGTTTACCAGTTAAGAAAGTCGTAAAACATTCACTCCAAATTCACCCCTAAAATTATGGTATATGGATTATGTTGTACTTGTTCACCTTCACAATTTCATGGAAAAATATAAGTTAAGAAATTGGTAAAAGTTAACTCTGAAATCGCCCCAAAATTAATGGATATGAATTACGTTGTATTTTGTTCACCTACAAAATTGCATTGACCATTATGATGTGCATTGAGAAACAAACGATGTGTGCATTCACTTATGTCTTTTTTTTTGCACGCATCCAAATGGTTGATAGTTTTGGGAGAACTTGGGATGTTAAAGACATACACTACAATCTATATATTTGTTGCAAGTACTTCTTAAAACTCGCAATAACCGCATCCAACATGGCGTACCGGTGTGGCCGGGTTGGAAATATACCAATGGAATATTTGAGGGTTACTGCAACCTTTCCCAATTTAAAGAATACAGAGATTGGTTGTTTTTGGGGTGTGTGATTATGCTATCTCGTCTGGTGGTAGATTGATTTTATTATAATCTTGTTTATTTGGTATCCCCTCATACAGCATGTCCATGTTCTTGTTAAACTTGACTTCTATTGAGAAATTTAATAAGCATAGAATGAAAAAACTTGGGCTGGAAAGAAAAAGAAGAGAAAATATTGACTTCTATCCGACTGGCGACTGCTTGGATGTTGGAGGTGTAGTAGTTGACGACGTTGGTGACCAGTGTCTCGGTGGTGACATTTTGCTGGAAGATGATATTGACCACCCCATGGATGTGCGCAGGTGCGTTCTCGGAGAGGAAAATGCGTCCAATGATGAGAATCATGTTGACGGCACCAGCGCAGAGCCGGACACTGATGAGGAAGAACACGAAGGCGACCTGCATAGTGTGTTTGCGGCCGAATCACGTGCACACCATGGGAACCCCCAACCCTCCCGACCACCAACCATAACCCGCCCCTGCGCGGCGGCGGCGCGCCGCCGCCGGGGCGCCCACCTCCGCCTATCGATAGATCTAGGGTAGAACCGTGCCCTCTTCCTGGGCCAGGTTACGTGTTTATATAGGTGTAGAAGAGCCCTACACATGGCAGTACAAAGGGGTATTATACCAGGTAGAGTACTACTCTATACCGGTATAATACAAAGCATTACAAGGTTTAACACCCTCCCTTAATCTAAACCACGAGAGAGGTTAAGATTACGCTTAAACTTATTCAAGTCCTTCTCACCTAAGGTTTTTGTAAAACCATCTGCAACCTGATCCTTTGTAGAAATAAACTTAACATCAAGAAGTCTTTCTGCTACTCTTTCTCGAACAAAGTGATAATCAATCTCTATGTGTTTTGTCCTGGCATGGAAAACTGGATTTGCTGAGAGATATGTTGCTCCAAGATTATCACACCAAAGACATGGTCGTTGCTTGAGAGGCACGCCCAATTCATGAACGAGTTTTTCAACCCAGATCAACTCAGTTGTTGCATTAGCCAGCGCTTTATATTCTGCTTCTGTGCTGGATCGAGATACAGTTGCCTGTTTTCTTGCACTCCATGAAATTAAGTTTGGGCCAAAGAAAACTGCAAAACCACCAGTGGACCTTCTATCATCAATATCACCAGCCCAATCTGCATCTGAAAACACACTAAGAAGAGTTGATGAAGATCTCTGAAAAGTCAAACCAATCTGAATTGTACCCTGTATATATCTCATAATGCGCTTCACGGCTGTCCAGTGTGCAGTGGTAGGAGCATGGAGATATTGACAAGCCTTGTTCACAGAGAAAGATATATCGGGTCTTGTCAATGTCAAATATTGTAGAGCACCAACCACACTTCTATAGTTTGTACTGTCCTCAGAGCCAAGAGGTGTTCCATCATGAAGAGATAGCTTGTCACTTACAGAGAGCGGCGTTGGACACATTGTACATAGGAGCATTCCAACTTTCTTTAGTAAATCCTTGGCATATTTTTCCTGTGTTAAGATAATTCCAGTTCCACACTTCTTGACTTCAATACCCAAGAAGAAATGTAATTCACCGAGATCTTTAATGGCAAAATGAACACTCAAATTCCGAAGAAGAACTGAAGTTGCTTCATCAGATGAGCTGGCAACAATTATGTCATCAACATATATCAGCATAAATATAGTGATACCTCTTTTGTTGTATAGGAAGAGAGATGTATCAGCCTTTGAGGGGAGAAACCCCAAAGTTTGCAATTTGGAACTCAGCCTTGCATACCATGCTCGAGGTGCTTGTTTTAGACCATACAAAGATTTGTTCAGTTTACAGATGTGATGCGGAAAGCGAGGATCAACAAACCCGACGGAAACCCACTGGTAAGTAACGCTGACGCGACCGCCGCAGAGCTGGACGCTGTCGCAAAGATCCGATCTGAGAC
>NC_061512.1:190326514-190386239 GCF_022539505.1 Lolium rigidum | reverse complement strand
TAGTGAACTGTGGACCCCGGTCCAATTCTCTTTACCGAAATACAAATCGCTGCAATACTTGTTTTTACTATTTTCTCTCGCAAACAATCATCTTCCACACAATACGGTTAATCCTTTGTTACTGACAAGCCTGTGGAGATTGACAACCTCAACTGTTTCGTTGGGGCAAAGTACTTTGGTTGTGTTGTGCAGGTTCCACGTTGGCGCCGGAATCCCCGGTGTTGCGCCGCACTACATCTCGCCGCCATCAACCTTCAACGTGCTTCTTGGCTCCTCCTGGTTCGATAAACCTTGGTTTCTTTCTGAGGGAAAACTTGCTGCTGTGCGCATCATACCTTCCTCTTGGGGTTGCCCAACGAACGTGTGAAATACACGCCATCAGGATGCCCCGGTGGTTCACCCCTGCATATATCAAGAAGACTCAAGCGTCTAAGCTTGGGGATGCCCAAGGCATCCCCTTCTTCATCGACAACATTATCAGGTTCCTCCCCTGAAACTATATTTTTATTCCATCACATCTTATGTGCTTTTTCTTGGAGCGTCGGTTTGTTTTTGTTTTTGTTTTGTTTGAATAAAATGGATCCTAGCATTCACTTTATGGGAGAGATACACGCTCCGTCGTAGCATATGGACAAGTATGTCCTTGGTTTCTACTCATAGTATTCATGGCGAAGTTTCTCCTTCGTTAAATTGTTATATGGTTGGAATTGGAAAGTGATACATGTAGTAATTGCTATAAATGTCTTGGGTAATGTGATACTTGGCAATTGTTGTGCTCATGTTTAAGCTCTTGCATCATATGCTTTGCACCCATTAATGAAGAAATACATAGAGCATGCTAAAATTTGGTTTGCATATTTGGTTTCTCTAAGGTCTAAATAATTTCTAGTATTGAGTTTGAACAACAAGGAAGACGGTGTAGAGTCTTATAATGTTTTCAATATGTCTTTTATGTGAGTTTTGCTGCACCGGTTCATCCTTGTGTTTGTTTCAAATAAGCCTTGCTAGCCTAAACCTTGTATCGAGAGGGAATACTTCTCATGCATCCAAAATACTTGAGCCAACCACTATGCCATTTGTGTCCACCATACCTACCTATACTACATGGTATTTTCCCGCCATTCCAAAGTAAATTGCTTGAGTGCTACCTTTAAAATTCCATCATTCACCTTTGCAATATATAGCTCATGGGACAAATAGCTTAAAAACTATTGTGGTATTGAATATGTAATTATGCACTTTATCTCTTATTAAGTTGCTTGTTGTGCGATAACCATGTTCACTCGGGGAACGCCATCAACTCATTGTTGAATTTCATGTGAGTTGCTATGCATGTTCGTCTTGTCCGAAGTAAGGGCGATCTACACCGAGTTGAATGGTTTGAGCATGCATATTGTGAGAGAAGAACATTGGGCCGCTAACTAAAGCCATGATTCATGGTGGAAGTTTCAGTTTTGGACAAAAATCCTCAAATCTCTAATGAGAAAAGAATTAATTGTTGTCAAATGCTTAAAGCATTAAAAGAGGAGTCCATTATCCGTTGTCTATGTTGTCCCGGTATGGATGTCTAAGTTGAGAATAATCAAAAGCGAGAAATCCAAATGCGAGCTTTCTCCTTAGACCTTTGTACAAAGCGGCATAGAGGTACCCCTTTGTGAAACTTGGTTAAAGCATATGTATTGCGGTGATAATCCAGGTAGTCCAAGCTAATTAGGACAAGGTGCGGGCACTATTGGTACACTATGCATGAGGCTTGCAACTTATAAGATATAATTTACATGATGCATATGCTTTATTACTACCGTTGACAAAATTGTTTCATGTTTTCAAAATCAAAGCTCTAGCACAAATATAGCAATCGATGCTTTTCCTCTATGAGGACCATTCTTTTACTTTCAATGTTGAGTCAGCTCACCTATTTCTATCCACCTCAAGAAGCAAACACTTGTGTGAACTCGTGCATTGATTCCTACATACTTGCTTATTGCACTTATTATATTACTCTATGTTGACAATATCCATGAGATATACATGTTACAAGTTGAAAGCAACCGCTGAAACTTAATCTTCTTTTGTGTTGCTTCAATACCTTTACTTTGAATTATTGCTTTATGAGTTAACTCTTATGCAAGACTTATTGATGCTTGTCTTGAAGTGCTATTCATGAAAAGTCTTTGCTATATGATTCACTTGTTTACTCATGTCATTACCATTGTTTTGATCGCTGCATTCACTACATATGCTTTACAAATAGTATGATCAAGATTATGATGGCATGTCACTCCGTAAATTATCCGTGTTATCGTTTTACTCGCTCGGGACGAGCGTAACTAAGCTTGGGGATGCCGATACGTCTCCGACGTATCGATAATTTCTTATGTTCCATGCCACATTATTGATGTTATCTACATGTTTTATGCACACTTTATGTCATATTCGTGCATTTTCCGGAACTAACCTATTAACAAGATGCCGAAGTGCCGCTTGTCTGTTTTCTCGCTGTTTTTGGTTTCGTAAATCCTAGTAAGGAAATATTCTCGGAATTGGACGAAATCAAAGCCCAGGGGCCTATTTTTCCACGAAGCTTCCGAAGTCCGAAGACGAGACGAAGAGGGGCCACGGGGTGGCCAAACCCTAGGGCGGCGCGGCCCCACCCCCGGCCGCGCCGGCCTATGGTGTGGGCCCCCGCGCCGCCTCTTGACTTGCCCTTCCGCCTACTTAAAGCCTCCGTGACGAAACCCCCGCACCGAGAGCCACGATACGGAAAACCTTCCGCAGACGCCGTCGCCGCCGA
This sequence comes from Lolium rigidum, assembly GCF_022539505.1. Classification (NCBI taxonomy): domain Eukaryota; kingdom Viridiplantae; phylum Streptophyta; class Magnoliopsida; order Poales; family Poaceae; genus Lolium; species Lolium rigidum. Next base: position 190,383,445 of record NC_061512.1, on the reverse strand, counting down.
TCCCATCTCGGGGGATCCAGAGATCGCCTCCGGCACCCTCGCCGGAGAGGGGAATCATCTCCCGGAGGACTCTACGCCGCCATGGTCGCCTCCGGTGTGATGTGTGAGTAGTCTACCCCTGGACTATGGGTCCATAGCAGTAGCTAGATGGTTGTCTTCTCCCCATTGTGCTATCATTGTCGGATCTTGTGAGCTGCCTATCATGATCAAGATCATCTATCTCGTAATTCTATATGTTGCGTTTGTTGGGATCCGATGAATAGAGAATACTTGTTATGTTGATTATCAAAGTTATGCTTATGTGTTGTTTATGATCTTGCATGCTCTCCGTTACTAGTAGATGCTCCGGCCAAGTAGATGCTTGTAACTCCAAGAGGGAGTACTTATGCTCGATAGTGGGTTCATGCCTCGCATTGACACTCGGGACAAGTGACAGAAAGTTCTAAGGTTGTGTTGTGCTGTTGCCACTAGGGATAAAACATTGGCGCTATGTCCGAGGATGTAGTTGTTGATTACATTACGCACCATACTTAATGCAATTGTCTGTTGCTTGCAACTTAATACTGGAGGGGGTTCGGATGATAACCTGAAGGTGGACTTTTTAGGCATAGATGCAGTTGGATGGCGGTCTATGTACTTTGTCGTAATGCCCAATTAAATCTCACTATACTCATCATGATATGTATGTGCATTGTCATGCTCTCTTTATTTGTCAATTGCCCAACTGTAATTTGTTCACCCAACATGCTCGTTCGTCTTATGGGAGAGACACCTCTAGTGAACTCGTGGACCCCGGTCCAATTCTCTTTACTCGAAATACAATCTACTGCAATACTTGTTTTACTATTTTCTCTACAAACAATCATCTTCCACACAATACGGTTAATCCTTTGTTACGAGCAAGCCGATGAGATTGACAACCTCACTCGTTTCGTTGGGGCAAAGTACTTTGGTTGTGTTGTGCAGGTTCCACGTTGGCGCCGGAATCCCTGGTGTTGCGCCGCACTACATCTCGCCGCCATCAACCTTCAACGTGCTTCTTGGCTCCTCCCTGGTTCGATAAACCTTGGTTTCTTTCTGAGGGAAAACTTGCTGCTGTGCGCATCATACCTTCCTCTTGGGGTTGCCCAACGAACGTGTGAAATACACGCCATCAACCTACATGTTTTGTTCACACTTTATATTGTTTTGATGCGTTTTCCGGAACTAACCTATTGACGAGATGCCGAAGGGCCAGTTGCTGTTTTCTGCTGTTTTTGGTTCAGAAATCCTACAAAGGAAATATTCTCGGAATCAGACGAAATCAATGCCCAACATCTTATTTTTCCCGGAACGTTCCAGAAAGTCAAAGGGGGACCAGAGGGGAGCCCTGGGGGCCCCACACGTGTGGGCGGCGCGCCCCCCTAGTGTGAGGAGGCCCCGTGGCCCCTCCGACTCCGCCTCTTCGCCTATTTAAAGCTCCCTGACCTAAAACATCGACACGGATTGACGAAACACCAGAAAGCCTTCCAGAGCCGCCGCCATCGCGAAACTCCAATTCGGGGGACAGAAATCTCTGTTCCGGCACCCTGCCGGGACGGGGAATTGCCCCCGGAAGCCATCTCCACCGCCATCGCTGTCTCCATGATGAGGAGGGAGTAATTCTCCCCTGGGGCTGAGGGCTCTACCGTAGCTATGTGGTTCATCTCTCTCTTTGTGATCTAGTTGTGTTACTCTGGTGATGTTATTAAAGTAGTCTATTCCTCCTTCATGATGTAATGGTGACAGTGTGTGCATCATGTAGTACTTGGCGTAGGTTATGATTGTAATCTCTTGTAGATTATGGAGTTAACTATTACTATGATAGTAGATGTGATCTATTCCTCCTTTCATAGTCTGTCGGTGACGGTGTGCATGCTATGTTAGTACTCGGTATAATTGCAATGATCTATCATGCACTCTAAGGTTATTTAAATATGAACATCGAATGTTGTGGAGCTTGTTAACTCCGGCATTGAGGTGCTCTTGTAGCCCTACACAATTAATGGTGTTTGTCATCCAACAAGAGAGTGTAGAGTGGTTTTATTATGTGATCAATGTTGAGAGTGTCCACTAGTGAAAGTATGATCCCTAGGCCTTGTTTCCAAACATCGAATCTCCGTTTATTTACTGTTCTGTTGCATGTTTACTCGCTGCCATATTTTATTCAGATTGCTATTACCACTCAAATTCATTCATACCACTTGTATTTCACTATCTCTTCGCCGAACTAGTGCACCTATACATCTGACAAGTGTATTAGGTGTGTTGGGGACGCAAGAGACTTCTTGTATCATGATTGCAGGGTTGCTTGAGAGGAATATCTTTGACCTCTTCCTCCCTGAGTTCGATAAACCTTGGGTGATCCACTTAAGGGAAACTTGCTGCTGTTCTACAAACCTCTGCTTTTGGAGGCCCAACACTGTCTACGAGAATAGAAGCACACGTAGACATCAAGTAGCAGGTGGAGCAATAGGTGTGCATAGGAAATCATTATTATTTGTGCTAGTGAAGTCACACAACTTAGTGTTTTCAGGAATATTCATTTTAACAGTAGTAAATAAAGCAAACTAAATAAAGTAAGTGCAAGGAGCTAATTTTTTTGTGTTTTTAATATGGAGAACAAGACAGTAAATAAAGTAAAGCTAGCAACTAATTTTTTTGTGTTTTTGATATAAAGAGCAAACAAAGCAGTAAATAAAGTAAAGTAAAGCAAGACAAAAACAAAGTAAAGAGATTGGAAGTGGGAGACTCCCCTTGCAGCGTGTCTTGATCTCCCCGGCAACGGCGCCGGAAAAAGAGCTTGACGCGTGCGAGCTAACACACGTCCGTTGGGAACCCCAAGAGGAAGGTGTGATGCGTACAGTAGCAAGTTTTCCCTCAGTAAGAAACCAAGGTTTATCGAATCAGTAGGAGTCAAGGATCACGTGAAGGTCGTTGGTGACGGAGTGTAGTGCGGTGCAACATCAGGGATTCCGGCGCCAACGTGGAACCTGCACAACACAATCAAAGTACTTTGTCCCAACGTAACAGTGAGGTTGTCAATCTCACCGGCTTGCTGTAAACAAAGGATTAGATGTATAGTGTGGATGATGATGTTTGTTTGCGAAGAACAAGTAAAGAACAATTGCGATAGATTGTATTTCAGATGTAAAGAATGGACCGGGGTCCACAGTTCACTAGTGGTGTCTCTCCCATAAGATAAATAGCATGTTGGGTGAACAAATTACAGCTTGGGCAATTGACAAATAAAGAAGGCATAACAATGCACATACATATATCATGAAGAGTACTATGAGATTTAATCGAGGCATTACGACAAAGTACATAGACCGCTATCCAAGCATGCATCTATGCCTAAAAAGTCCACTTTCGAGTTATCATCCGAACCCCTTCCGGTATTAAGTTGCAAACAACGAGACAATTGCATTAAGTATGGTGCGTAATGTAATCAACACAAATATCCTTAGACAAAGCATTGATGTTTTATCCCTAGTGGCAACAAGCACATCCACAACCTTAGAACTTTCCGTCACCGTCCCGCATTCAATGGAGGCATGAACCCACTATCGAGCATAAATACTCCCTCTTGGAGTTACAAGTATCAACTTGGCCAAAGCCTCTACTTGCAACGGAGAGCATGCAAGAACATAAACAACATATATATGATAGATTGATAATCAACTTGACATAGTATTCCATATTCATCGGATCCCAACAAACACAACATGTAGCATTACAAATAGATGATCTTGATCATGATAGGCAGCTCACAAGATCTAACATGATAGCACAATGAGGAGAAGACAACCATCTAGCTACTGCTATGGACCCATAGTCCAGGGGTGAACTACTCACACATCGATCCGGAGGCGATCATGGCGATGAAGAGCCCTCCGGGAGATGATTCCCCTCTCCGGCAGGGTGCCGGAGGCGATCTCCTGAATCCCCCGAGATGGGATTGGCGGCGGCTGCGTCTCTGGAAGGTTTTCCGTATCGTGGCTCTCGGTACTGGGGTTTTTGCGACGAAGGATTTAAGTAGGCGGAAGGGTAGGTTTAGGGGCGACACGAGAGGCCCACACGCTAGGGCGGCGCGACCCCACCGTTGGCCGCGCGACCCTGGTGTGGCGGCGCCTCGTCGCCCCACTTCGTAATCCTTTCGGTCTTCTGGAAGCTTTGTGGAAAAATAAGACCCTGGGCGTTGATTTCGTCCAATTCCGAGAATATTTCCTTTGTAGGATTTCTGAAACCAAAAATAGCAGTAAAACAACGAATCGGCTCTTCGGCATCTCGTCAATAGGTTAGTGCCGGAAAATGCATAATAATGACATATAATGTGTATAAAACATGTGAGTATCATCATAAAAGTAGCATGGAACATAAGAAATTATAGATACGTTTGAGACGTATCAATGCCCTAAGTAAATCTCATAGTAGTCATCATGATATTTATGTGCATTGTTATGCCCTCTCTATTTATCAATTGCCCAACTGTAATTTGTTTACCCAACATGTTATTTATCTTATTGGAGAGACACCACTAGTGAACTGTGGACCCCGGTCCATTCTTTTACATCTGAAATACAACCTACCGCAATCATTGTTCTCTTTTGTTTTCCGCAAGCAAACATTATTTTCCACACCATACGTTTAATCCTTTGTTTTCAGCAAGCCGGTGAGATTGACAACCTCACTGTTAAGTTGGGGCAAAGTAGTTTGATTGTGTTGTGCAGGTTCCACGTTGGCACCGGAATCCCTGGTGTTGCGCCGCACTATACTCCTTCACCAACAACCTTCATGTGATCTTCATCTCCTATTGGTTCGATAACCTTGGTTTCTTACTGAGAGAAAACTCGCTGCTGTACTCATCATACCTTCCTCTTGGGGTTCCCAACGGACGTGTGCTTTACCGTCACAAGCATGGCGCGCCCACCCTGCCTGGGCGCTGGGCGCGCCACCTAACCTCTTTTGGGCCTCCAAGGCCCCCAGGTGTGGTCCAAGTGCTCCAAGTCCTTCAAAAAATGATGTCCCCGAAATCCTAGATCAATTTGAGTCCGTATAGATTTGTGAAAATGAAAAATACACACAACAGAGTTTTCCTATTCTGCAGAGTTATAGCCAAAATAAAGGGGATCATTGGTAAATCCCCATAAATCAATGTAAAACATGGTATTATCATCATATATGTTGCAAATATGTAAGAATTCATGTTAATAAAGTACAAAGTTTATGTATGCATGCATTTTACATGGATCACTTGGCGAACTCTTTTCTCTGCTGTGGCGCCAGCTCTGTTGGCCTGCGCGCTTGGAGCTGCGTTGTTGGCGGCGGGTTGATGTCGTTCTACTCCTGCCGGGGGCGACCCTGGTGGAGGCGGTGGAAAATCTCGTTCCGTTGGTTGCTGCTGTGGTGCTTGACAGTGTTGGCCGGCAAATACTTCCCCTATTGCTGCCCGTGGGTCAGCTAACGCTCCTCCCGTTAGGGGGGTGGTATGCGACCGCGCACGCACTCCTGCGGGGGCACTTGGTGGGCCGTCAGCTTTCCGTTTCTTGCTTCCTGCCATGCTTGTCAGTGATGTCGATCTTGGATGCAGTACTTGCGCCTACTACTTGGCGTGTTGGGTATCGTGTATGCGGGAATGTGTACATAATGGGTCCTCACCCTCGTATTTGTTTGGTAGTCGGCGCGAGGCACTGCTAGCCGGGATCGGGCACAAAAACAGAGACATGCGAAGTACTCCCTCCGTTCCTTTTTAATTGACTCGGATTTAGTACAAATTTGTACTAAATTTGAGTCAATTAAAAAAGAACGGAGGGAGTATTTACCAGGTTCAGGGCGCCCAAGGCGAACCCCTACGTCCTGCTTGTCTGATTATTGGGGTGTTCTTCCTTACAGAGAGAGCTAAGACTCCCTCTTTCTTCTCCTCCTTTCCTCACCAAGTACAATACTCAATACACCTGCTCTCCAACCCTTTACTACGGTGCAAAGGACCCCTCCTTTTATATATCTTACAAGGGGTTACCGCATGGGCTAGCTGCATGCGTGACACCTATGCCAATAGGTGGAAACCGGCGGGAGGGGCGGCAAGTTGGCCACGCAGCTGGCATGCATGCGTGCCTCACCGACGGCCTTGATGCGCAATCCTTGAGCCGACTTCTTGCCTTGCTTCCGCGTGTAGGATGGCAAGGTGCACTGTACTTGTCGGGCATTTAATGTGCACGCGACCTTCCTAGGGAGATGTTGCCAAGTGTCGTCCACGCGCTCCCAGGGGAGGACGCATCTTCGGGCCCTCCGAACGCATCGTACGCAGAGATCGAGGCGCAACGCCGGTGTTAGAGTTCTTCCCATGAAGCACCTCTTTATGTGGCTACCCAGTTGACGGAGACACGTAGAGCTGATGTGAGCAGGTGCTCCACCAAGGGTTCCCAAGCCACCCACCAGGAATGAGTCGTGGCTTCCAGGGGACCTCTGAGGCAAGCTCCTCGAAGATGTCTTGTGGCCTGAGCCAAAGACATTTTCGAGAAGCTTTGTCGGAGGAGCTTCCCCTGCCCATCCTTGGCAGAACCTCCGCGGAGTGCGCTCGTCTTGAAGATGTATATCTTGTACGTCTCGACGCCCGTCTTACACTCTGAGTGATGAATGATTTCGGCGCCCCCGTGGGTATTATAACAGGCACACCGCTCTCCTCGTCGCCGCTTTCTCCCTACAGAGCATCGCACGCTCTATGCCTTATCGTCTTGAACATCCGCTCCACCCACACATCCGGCATCGTGGGGACCCATGTTCTGACTATGTTGGCAAGTGCCTTATGCAGTGTTAGCAAAATATCACATAAGTGAAGAGAAGAATACATTGAAGGTTCTCAATAAAGGGCTATTACCTGATGTGGTGTGGAGCATCATTGCCAGTAGAACCTGTTGTCATGGAGACAACGGCGTAACCAAGAAGTATTTTTGCAGATCTCTCATTTATATACCTAGCATCTGAATCTATGTCGAATAGATGTATACATGTGGTGTATGAAATGTACAATCAAATAGAAATTAGTTTTGTTAATGTATTTGCATACAATGCTGGGTTATGCTCTATTGGGTACAAATGTATATTGTTTGTTGCATAGCGATGATGCTTGTAGAAAACATACCACTGGTTGGTGGTAAACACCGAAGCCTAGCTGGTCCAGCATTTGTTCGGTTGGTTTCGGTTGATGTGTTTGCCGTACCAATGAGAGTGAGTTTGGTCTTTTTTTTTTACGAAACACAGTAAAGATATAGACGCTCACATCTAGTTGTATCGATTTTCGCTTAGTTTTCCGCAACTAACGAGGCAACGATCTGTACATGTAAAGCTTTTGTCACGTATATTTAAAAAAAATGATGTTACCTTTCATTTAAAGTGGACCAGAAGGATCAAACCAGGAAGAAACAACACACATGAACTGATGAACAGCTGACAGCCGAGAGGTGCGCAGGTGCAGAGAATGGTCGAGGGTAGCACGTCTAGACCAGATTTAGCGCAAGTGGTAGAGCACGTGAGCGTAACGCATACTAATCCGGTGCTTGTTCTTCTTCGTAGGCGTGGACCGGACCAAACCAGCAGACCGCTTACGTAAGACCCAGACAGCAAAAGAGAGAAGATGCACAAGTGGTCAAAGACGGTGCCTGCCGGTGCCGGCTGCGGCCGGAGCTTTTGGAGGAGGAGGATGAGACGATCAAAGCAGGTCGGTCATGCGCCACCGCCGGCGCGTCCTCCGCAGCGCACACGGCCACCGGAGCCCAACCGGGACCGGGGGGAGCACCGGCCGTCAGTATTTCACTGGCCAGATGCTTCGCCGCGTGCCTCTGATCCTTTAGTTTGGTGTTCGCCGCCGGCTCAATGCAGTCATTTTGTGGCTGAATGCGACGACCTGGACCGAAATTGCCATGTGTTGCATGCTTCGCTTGGTCGTTAATGTCAACCGGGCGACTTGGACCGTCTGAAGTTTTTTCAAGACTTACAACTTTACGAGTAACACGAATGCATGAACGTTGTCTTGTCGTTTGCGCTGGCGCAGCTTCCTTGGGTTGGCTACGACACGCTGAGTGTCTTTCCACTCAGCGGATCGATCAAAAAGACCAAGAGCGTGTATACTAGGTGTTCACGCGTGTGTCTCAGTCAAGCTGCTCAAAACAAATTGACCTAGCCTAGGAGTACATGATAATGACTGTAGTTTCCCGCGGAGTGTACTACCGTCGAAGAGTAGTAGGAGAAGAAGAAGTAGAAGGAGAATTGAGCTTACTAGGTACTTCCTCAGTCCGTTGTGTCAAGTCAAACATTTCAAAATTTAACCAGTAATTTATAAAAAAAAGTATACCCACCGTTCCATAATATAAGCCGTTTTCAAATAGCTTGCAAAAATGGCTAATATTACGGAACATATTGATAGCAGAATATGTGACATTAAACTAATATATTATAAATCTATAAAGATGAATCTATTAATACTCGTTTAGTGTCATAAATATTTCAGTTTTATCTAGAAAGTTGGTTAAATTTAATAAAACTTGATATAAAGCAAACGCTAAACCCACGGGAATCCAATTTGACTCATAGGCGTAGATGCACCCACTGGCCAGAAATTACATTTCAAATAATTCCAAAATTTTGAAAAAAATATCCTTGTGTAGATGGAGACATCCTGTGTTCACGCACAAGTCTCATTAAAATGGACTTTTTTTGTCGAAAATTGACTTTCGCACATGAGCACCAGTGGTCCCAGTTTTTAGAAAACATATTTATGAGATTTCAAAAAAATTGAGCTTAAATCTGCACATACATAAAAATCTTCTGAATGTACTATAAAAAAATTCGAAAAATATGTTGTATTATGAACAATATAAAAAGACAAATTTCTGACAAAGTCCCTATACATAGCCATAAATTTGTTTTTCCTCTATAGCTACAAATATAACATAATTTTTACCGAAACTTCGCACGAGTATTCATGACATATGTATGTATTCATGAATAACTTTATAATTTTCTAAAAATATAAAAAATACAGTTTTTAAATATTTCAAAAACCGGGAGCACTGGTGCTCATGTGCACCAAATCTTCGTCCCTTTTTTGCCTATGTAAAAAAGGACAATTTTTTGGACGAGCCATTTTGGCACCCGGGAGCACATGCTCCCGGTTTCTGAAATGTATTTTAAGCGTAGTTGGAAATGTCAAAAATTTCTGAAAGAAAAATTAACATGTACATCTCGATATCATATGTGTTTAGAAAGTCCTTTCGTGGAAATACGACATTTTGCGTGTCGTGTGCAAAAAAGGACAAATTTTGGTGCTTAAAAAAACTTTTCACGAGTTCTTTGTCTTTTTTACACATGACACAAAAATGTCTGTTTTCGGTGAAACTTGATGTACACATATATAATGTCGACATGTACGCATCAAAATTTTTGTTTAGATATTTTTGACAGTTTTTTTAATGTGTAGCAGGAGCATATGCTCCCATGTACAAAAGTGGATTTGCGAAATTTTTGATTCTCCAAATTTTCTTTCACGGGATTTTTTCCCTTTATACGTAGGCAATAAAAATTGTCTTTCATTCGCTATTTTTTTGTGTGCTAACATAGAGTGTGTGTATGTATAGCCCAGATTTTTTAAAGAATTTTTTTAACATTTTGAAATTCATTTTTATAATAGATGCATCTAGACCTAAATATATACGTACTTATTTGTGGAGTTACTGCCTCCGTTCCTAAAGAAGCTTCCTAACTTCGCCTATATACAGAGGTATATAGATATGTTTTAGCTATAGATTCATTCGTATCTAGAAAAAATTATGAAACTTTTTTGGAAACGTAGGGAGTACACGATGAGAGTAGTCACTACGGGAGAAAAAGCTTTTGCCGTGCAACTGTTTGCACGGCAAAGGGCGCTATATGTACGGCAAAGGCTTGCCGTGCGATGCCGCACGACAAAGGTCGCATGGTAATACCATTGACGACAAAGACTTCCTTGCCGTGCGACGCCGCATGGCAAAGTTCGCTTCTTTACCGTGTGCCAAACATGTTTTATCTAAAAAAAACCCAAACTGGTTGGTCTGGGATTCGAACCTAGGACGCAGAGTAGGGAAAGTGTGCAACCTTGCCACTAGGCTAAGTGTTCATTTGTTGATAACTATGCCATGCCACACCTTTGAGGTGAGAAGATATCAAGTTTTTACATCTTTGTCGTGCGCTTACACTAGGCAAAGGCTTGCTTTGCCGTGCGTTTTAAAAAAATACTAGGCAAAGACTGCTTTGCCGTGGAACACAGCTGCGCGCACAGCAAAGGGTGAGGCACGACAATACCAAACGCGTTTGCCGTGCACTAAATCTTTACCGTGCGGTGTGTTGGATTGTCGTGCACCTTTCTTTGCTGTGCGCCTCTTCCGTCGTTGCCGTGAATCCTATCTTTGCCGTGCGCTTGTGTCTGTCTTTGCCGTGGCCAAGATCTTTGCCGTGTGATTTTCTCCGTGCGCACGTGCGAAAACACACGACAAAGATAGGCTGCACGGCAAAGACAGTTTTTTTTCCCGTAGTGAGGATAGCACATGTAAGTGGAGATTAAATCTGGGTTGCGTATGAATCCAAATTCGCGCCCGCAGGTACTATATGAATCTACGCAGTGGGTTTACATGCATTCCGCCGACTAAGTGCGTTAGACTAAAAATCCGAAAGAATTTGAGTAGCTACGTGGTAGTAATAACTGTAGCTTCCTGCCAAGAGGCTGCGACGCTATAGAAGAAGAAGATGAGGGAGAAGATATGATTAGATTATTATTGATGGTAAACTTAAAAACTGTTAGCTGTTCGTCCCAACAGATTAAACTGAAGATTGGTGATCTCGACGGCGCACAGACCGTCACGGGCCATACGGTAGCACTGTCATCTGACAGGCCACCTACACATGCATGAAACGAAGAACCGCAAAACAACAAAGAAGATCTTGCTCTAGCTATGCATGCATATGCCATGCACGGTCACCACTCCAACAAAGACATCAAAAGCGACGCACATCGATCATTCCAGTCTGTGATTGATCGATCGTATGACCGCTACAACCCATCGATTGCCGATCGCGCTTTGGGGCGACAAGAATCGCGGGCTGCCATGCCACCGCCGGACAGCCCTCATAATCGCTGACAGCAACTGTGCAGACGGAAGGAATCGGACCGACGTTCGCGCCGGCGACCGGTGTGCACACGCGAGCGAGGCCTCTCCCGAGAGATGCGGTGGAACTGGAAGAGAAGCGTGCGCCATCGATCCATGGCTACTGTCCTGGCCCCTTTTGGCTGCTGCTGCCGGTGGGCGACCGGCACGGGGTCTGGCCGCTCGGCCGTACGTCGCTGGCCAGGGGCTAGCCGACGGAGTGATGGTGGCGAAGCAGCTGTCGTTCTTTGTTTTTATTTTTTATAATAACGCGAATGACATTTTCTTAACGAAAAGGTTTCGAAGGGCCACAAAGCATGTACTGCCTCCGTCCATACATATCTGGTATGCATATATCCAAGTTTTTATAAATCTAAAATATTTATTTATGGACATTTATAATACAGTACTGTATTAGTTTAGGGCTGAGATAAATTGCAAGCTAAAGGGACCCTAAAGATATACAAAATTACAAACTGCTTCTCACACACTTTTCGTACACAAGCCTGAAAAAAAGATAATCCGAAAAGAAATCAAGGGCTTTGTTTTCACCGCTACTCACCGACGACCTCAAGGCATGGGCACTAGCAACACCTCTGGGAACGAAACCACTTGGAATGAAGGCAACGATGATCTCCACACCGTGATTCAAGATCTTCAAATGAAAGAAGTAGCCTGGTGCCCTGGTCTAGACAAGCAGTCAAGCACGGAGGGCCTCCCATAGCCATAGATAGCATCGGTGAACAAAGCCTTTTGCTGATGAACTCTGCCGCAGATTCCAACATCGGAAGCACATGTGAGGACTGTGTACTCTAACTTCCCGTAGAGCAGTAGCGGGCATGAGCTTCATAGAAGCAAAGTCCTCCTCCCACTCCCTTCCTCCTCCATGACGATAGGGAGAAAGAGGCATAACCCCTCGATCTGGTCGAATCCCTATTCTAGCCTCGAGCTTATTTAGCATGGAGGAAAAGGAAGCGCCTCTGCTCACACCCGGCTCCACCCACTGTACCACCGCAAGCAGGAAAAGCACAACCCCCAATCGCCAAGCGCTTCCCGCAAGCTTTGGCTACCAAATCTCCATCGGCAATCGGGACATGACCCGGACTCCAAATGATAAGGGGAAACCAGCAGATCCTCCTAGGTGTTGCCCGATCTTTGACAGTGATGCGTGCAATTAACACACGTCCGTTGTGAACCCCAAGAGGAAGGTGTGATGCAGACAGTAGCAAGTTTTCCCTCAGAAAGAAACCAAGGTTTATCGAACCAGGAGGAGCCAAGAAGCACGTTGAAGGTTGATGGCGGCGAAGTATAGTGCGGCACAACACCAGGGATTCCGGCGCCAACGTGGAACCTGCACAACACAACCAAGTACTTTGCCCCAACGAAACAGTGAGGTTGTCAATCTCACCGGCTTGCTGTAACAAAGGATTAGATGTATAGTGTGGATGATGATTGTTTGCGTAAAACAAGAGAACAAGTATTGCAAGAGATTGTATTTAATGTAAAAGAATGGACCGGGGTCCACAGTTCACTAGAGGTGTCTCTCCCATAAGATAAATAGCATGTTGGGTGAACAAATTACAGTCGGGCAATTGACAAATAGAGAGAGCATGACAATGCACATACATGATATGATAAGTATAGTGAGATTTAATTGGGCATTACGACAAAGTACATAGACCGCTATCCAGCATGCATCTATGCCTAAAAAGTCCACCTTCGAGTTATCATCCGAACCCCTTCCAGTATTAAGTTGCAAACAACAGACAATTGCATTAAGTATGGTGCGTAATGTAATCAATAACTACATCCTCGGACATAGCATCAATGTTTTATCCCTAGTGGCAACAAAGACATCCACAACCTTAGAACTTTCACGTCATCGTCCCAGATTTAATGGAGGCATGAACCCACTATCGAGCATAAATACTCCCTCTTGGAGTTAAGAGTAAAAACTTGGCCAGAGCCTCTACTAATAACGGAGAGCATGCAAGATCATAAACAACACATAGGTAATAGATTGATAATCAACATAACATAGTATTCTCTATCCATCGGATCCCGACAAACACAACATATAGCATTACAGATAGATGATCTTGATCATGTTAGGCAGCTCACAAGATCCAACAATGAAGCACATAAGGAGAAGACGACCATCTAGCTACCGCTATGGACCCATAGTCCAGGGGTGAACTACTCACTCATCACTCCGGAGGCGACCATGGCGGTGAAAAGTCCTCCGGGAGATGATTCCCCTCTCCGGCAGGGTGCCGGAGGCGATCTCCTGAATCCCCCGAGATGGGATTGGCGGCGGCGGCGTCTCGGCAAGGTTTTCCGTATCGTGGCTCTCGCATCGGGGGTTTCGCGACGAAGGCTTTAAGTAGGCGGAAGGGCGGGTCAAAGGGCGTCACGGGGACCCACACAGCGAGGGCCACGCGGCCGTGGGCCCGGGCCGCGCCGCCCGGCGTGTCGTCGCCCGTGGCCCCACTTCGTCTTCTCTTCGATCTTCCGGAAGCTTCGTGGCAAAATAGGACCCCGGGCGTTGATTTCCTCCAATTCCGAGAATATTTCCTTTGTAGGATTTCTCGAAACCAAAAACAGACAGAAAACAAGAATCGGCTCTTCGGCATCTCGTTAATAGGTTAGTGCCGGAAAATGCATAAATACGACATAAAGTATGCATAAAACATGTAGATATCATCAATAATGTGGCATGGAACATAAGAAATTATCGATACGTCGGAGACGTATCGCATCCCCAAGCTTAGTTCTCGCTCGTCCCGAGCAGGTAAACGATAACAAAGATAATTTCCGGAGTGACATGCCATCATAACCTTGATCATACTATTGTAAGCATATGTAATGAATGCAGCGATCAAAACAATGGTAATGACATGAGTAAACAAATGAATCATAAAGCAAAGACTTTTCATGAATAGTACTTTCAAGACAAGCATCAATAAGTCTTGTATAAGAGTTAACTCATAAAGCAATAAATCAAAGTAAAGGTATTGAAGCAACACAAAGGAAGATTAAGTTTCAGCGGTTGCTTTCAACTTATAACATGTATATCTCATGGATAGTGTCAATGTAAAGTAATATAACAAGTGCAATATGCAAGTATGTAGGAATCAATGCACAGTTCACACAAGTGTTTGCTTCTTGAGGTGGAGAGAAATAGGTGAACCGACTCAACATAAAAGTAAAAGAAAGGTCCTTCAAAGAGGAAAGCATCGATTGCTATATTTGTGCTAGAGCTTTTATTTTGAAAACATGAAACAATTTTGTCAACGGTAGTAATAAAGCATATGTATTATGTAAATTATATCTTACAAGTTGCAAGCTTCATGCATAGTATACTAGTAGTGCCCGCACCTTGTCCTAATTAGCTCGGATTACCAGGATTATCATCGCAATACACATGTTTTAACCAAGTGTCACAAAGGGGTACCTCTATGCCGCCTGTACAAAGGTCTAAGGAGAAAGCTCGCATTTGGATTTCTCGCTTTTGATTATTCTCAACTTAGACATCCATACCGGGACAACATAGACAACGAGATAATGGACTCCTCTTTAATGCATAAGCATGTAGCAACAATTAATGTTCTCATATGAGATTGAGGATATATGTCCAAAACTGAAACTTCAACCATGATTCATGGCTTTAGTTAGCGGCCCAATGTTCTTCTCTAACATTATGCATGCTCTAACCATTTAATGAGTGGTAAATCTCCCTTACTTCGTACAAGACGAACATGCATAGCAACTCACATGATATTCAACAAAGAGTTGATGGCGTCCCCGAGAGCATGGTTATCGCACAACAAGCAACTTAATAAGAGATAAAGTGCATAAGTACATATTCAATACCACAATAGTTTTTAAGGCTATTTTGTCCCATGAGCTATATATTGCAAAGGCGAATGATGGAAATTTAAAGGTAGCACTCAAGCAATTTACTTTGGAATGGCGGAGAAATACCATGTAGTAGGTAGGTATGGTGGACACAAATGGCATAGTGGTTGGCTCAAGGATTTTGGATGCATGAGAAGTATTCCCTCTCGATACAAGGTTTAGGCTAGCAAGGTTATTTGAAACAAACACAAGGATGAACCTCGGTGCAGCAAAACTCACATAAAAGACATATTGTAAACATTATAAGACTCTACACCGTCTTCCTTGTTGTTCAAAACTCAATACTAGAAATTATCTAGACTTTAGAGAGATCAAATATGCAAACCAAATTTTAGCAAGCTCTATGTATTTCTTCATTAATGGGTGCAAAGTATATGATGCAAGAGCTTAAACATGAGCACAACAATTGCCAAGTATCAAATTATTCAAGACATTTTAGAATTACTACATGTAGCATTTCCCGATTCCAACCATATAACAATTTAACGAAGAAGATTTAACCTTCGCCATGAATACTATGAGTAAAGCCTAAGGACATATTTGTCCATATGCAACAACGGAGCGTGTCTCTCTCCCACACAATGAATGCTAGGATCCATTTTATTCAAACAAAAACAAAAACAAAAACAAACCGACGCTCCAAGCAAAGCACATAAGATGTGATGGAATAAAAATATAGTTTCGGGGAGGAACCCGATAATGTTGTCGATGAAGAAGGGGATGCCTTGGGCATCCCCAAGCTTAGACGCTTGAGTCTTCTTAAAATATGCAGGGGTGAACCACCGGGGCATCCCCAAGCTTAGAGCTTTCACTCTCCTTGATCATATTGTATCATCTCCCTCTCTTGATCCTTGAAAACTTCCTCCACACCAAACTCGAAACAACTCATTAGAGGGTTAGTGCACAATAAAAATTTACATGTTCAGAGGTGACATAATCATTCTTAACACTTCTGGACATTGCACAAAGCTACTGGACATTAATGGATCAAAGAAATTCATCCAACATAGCAAAAGAGGCAATGCGAAATAAAAGGCAGAATCTGTCAAAACAGAATAGTTCGTAAAGACGAATTTTAAAGTGGCACCAGACTTGCTCAGATGAAAATGCCCAAATTGAATGAAAGTTGCGTACATATCTGAGGATCACTCACATAAATTGGCAGAATTTTCTGAGTTACCTACAGAGAATTAGGCCCAGATTCGTGACAGCAAAGAAATCTGTTTCTGCGCAGTAATCCAAATCTAGTATGAACCTTACTATCAACGACTTTACTTGGCACAACAATGCATAAAACTAAGATAAGGAGAGGTTGCTATAGTAGTAAACAACTTCCAAGACTCAAATATAAAAAAAAAGTACTGTAGTAAAAACATGGGTTGTCTCCCATAAGCGCTTTTCTTTAACGCCTTTCAGCTAGGCGCAGAAAGTGTGTATCAAGTGTTATCGAGAGATGAAGCATCAACATTACCTTGAGCTTTACCCTTACCTTTCTTGTTCTTTTTCTTACTCTTTGATTTAGGGAATATATGTCTACCCCCGGGTGTAGAGGTGAATTTTAGGGTGCCTTCTCCCATATCTATGACGGCTCCCAATAGTTTCAGTAGAGGATCTTCCGAGTGTGATTTGTTCCGTTCCCGCACATTCAATAACAAGATAATCAATGGATATTGTTTTCCCAAGAACGGTTGTATGCACACCCGCAGCTATTCATTTAGGAATTATAACGAGTTATCAACAAGAGTTATTCCTTCTCCCCTTCAACGAATCCCCAAAGTTTCAAAGATTCATGAATACTCTTAGGCATTAAGCAAAATTCAGACATAATATCACAATTGGCATGAAGAGTTTGGTCACCGATAACAATTTTAATAGTAGGATCCCATAATGAAGGTTCGGAGTTCACTAAAACTTGATCAAGACGGTTACAAACATATCTATAATTTTCATTCATGCGAGATGCATGATACGTCTCCAACGTATCTATAATTTCTGATGTTCCATGCTTGTTTTATGACAATACCAACATGTTTTGTTCACACTTTATATCATTTTTATGTGTTTTTCGGAACTAACCTATTGACGAGATGCCGAAAGGCCAGTTGCTGTTTTCTCGCTGTTTTTGGTTTCGTAAATCTTAGTAACGAAATATTCTCTGAATCGGACGAAATCAAGACCCAGTGTTCCTATTTTCACCGGAAGCATCCAGAACACCCAGGAAGGACCAGAGGGGGGGCACTGGGCCCCCAGACCATAGGCCGGCGCGGCCGAGGCCCTGGCCGCGCCGCCATATGGTGTGGCCACCCCTTCGACTCTCCTGCGCCGCCTCTTCGCCTATATAAAGCCTCCGTCGCGAAAACCCTGATGCGAAGAACCACGATACGGAAAACCTTCCAAAGCCGCCGCCATCGCGAAGCCAAGATCTGGGGGACAGGAGTCTCTGTTCCGGCACCCTGCCGGAGCGGGGAAGTGCCCCCGGAAGGCTTCTCCATCGACACCGCTGCCATCTCCATCGCCATCTTCATCACCGCTGCTCGCTCCTATGAGGAGAGGAGTAGTTCTCCATCGAGGCTCGGGGCTGTACCGGTAGCTATGTGGTTAATCTCTCTCCTATGTGCTTCAATACAATAATCTCATGAGCTGCCTTACATGATTGAGATTCATATGATGATGCTTGTAATCTAGATGTCATTATGCTAGTCAAGTGAGTTTTACTTATGTGATCTCCGGAGACTCCTTGTCCCACGTGTGTAAAGGTGACTAGTGTGTGCACCGTGTGGGTCTCTTAGGCTATATTTCAAAGAATACTTATTCACTGTTATGAATGGCATAGTGAGGTGCTTATTTATATCTCTTTATGATTGCAATGTGTTTTGTATCACTATTTATCTATGTGCTACTCTAGTGATGTTATTAAAGTAGTCTATTCCTCCTGCATGGTGTAAAGGTGACTAGTGTGTGCACCGTGTGGTTCTTGTCGTAGGCTATGATCATGATCTCTTGTAGATTGTGGAGTTAATTATCATTATGATGGTATTGATGTGATCTATTTGGTTATGTTGATCTTTCATGCACTTTAAGGTTATTTAAATATGAACATTGAATTGTGGAGCTTGTTAACTCCGGCATTGAGGGTTCGTGTAATCCTACGCAATGGTGTTCATCATCCAACAAGAGTGTAGAGTATGCATTTATCTATTCTCGTTATGTGATCAAAGTTGAGAGTGTCCACTAGTGAAAGTCTAATCCCTAGGCCTTGTTCCTAAATATCGCTATCGCTGCTTGTTTACTGTTTTACTGCGTTACTACCGCTGCGTTACTACCGCTTGTTTACTCGTCCCGGGCAAAGCACTTTTCCGGCACCGTTGCTACTGCTCATACTTATTTATACCACCTCGTATTTCACTATCTCTTCGCCGAACTAGTGCACCTATTAGGTGTGTTGGGGACACAAGAGACTTCTTGCT
The DNA here is from genome assembly GCF_022539505.1 of Lolium rigidum. Lineage (NCBI taxonomy): Eukaryota > Viridiplantae > Streptophyta > Magnoliopsida > Poales > Poaceae > Lolium > Lolium rigidum. The sequence continues at coordinate 190,364,865 of NC_061512.1, read as the reverse complement.
TTGTGGTTGCAGTGGTTGCATGAGAGGGATATCTTTGACCTCTTCCTCCCCGAGTTCGATAAACCTTGGGTGATCCACTTAAGGGAAAACTTGCTGCTGTTCTACAAACCTCTGCTCTTGGAGGCCCAACACTGTCTACAGGAAAGGAGGGGGAACGTAGACATCAATGCACTTGTCTCAAGAGTGTTTAATCTATTATAAATGCTAATAAGGGCTGAATCAAAGTTATTAGCTGAATCATGTGATGCAACCAACTTCTTTATGGCATTAAAAGCTTGATCCCCATTGCAATGAAGGAAATCTCCTCCCACTACAAGCATCCAAGGCATATCTATAGCGAATCATAAGACCAAAATAAAAATTACTAAGGAGCAAACTTAGAGTCATTTGAGGTTCAGCTTTACGATAAGAAGTAAAAATTCTGGACCAAGCATCTTTAAAACTCTCCTCATCCCCTTGTTTAAAAGTGAAGACTAATTCCTCAGGTGAAGAAGTAACAGGTGCAGAACTAGACATGGTAGCAAAAGTAAAATGCAAGTAACAAATTTTGTTTGTTTGTTTTGATATAATGCAGCAAACAAGAAAGTAAATAAAATAAAGCAAGACAAAAACAAAGTAAAGAGATTGGATTGTGGAGACTCCCCTTGCAGCGTGTCTTGATCTCCCCGGCAACGGCGCCAGAAAATATGCTTGATGCGTGCAATTAACACACGTCCGTTGGGAACCCCAAGAGGAAGGTGTGATGCAGACAGTAGCAAGTTTTCCCTCAGAAAGAAACCAAGGTTTATCGAACCAGGAGGAGCCAAGAAGCACGTTGAAAGTTGATGGCGGCGAAGTATAGTGCGGCGCAACACTAGGGATTCCGGCGCCAACGTGGAACCTGCACAACACAACCAAAGTACTTTGCCCCAACGAAACAGTGAGGTTGTCAATCTCACCGGCTTGCTGTAACAAAGGATTAGATGTATAGTGTGGATGATGATTGTTTGCAGAAAACAAGTAGAACAAGTATTGCAGTAGATTGTATTCAATGTAAAAGAATGGACCGGGGTCCACAGTTCACTAGAGGTGTCTCTCCCATAAGATAAATAGCATGTTGGGTGAACAAATTACAATCGGGCAATTGACGAATAGAGAGAGCATGACAATGCACATACATGATATGATAAGTATAGTGAGATTTAATTGGGCATTACGACAAAGTACATAGACCGCTATCCAAGCATGCATCTATGCCTAAAAAGTCCACCTTCAAGGTTATCATCCGAACCCCTTCCAAGTATTAAGTTGCAAACAACAGACAATTGCATTAAGTATGGTGCGTAATGTAATCAATAACTACATCCTCGGACATAGCATCAATGTTTTATCCCTAGTGGCAACAAGACATCCACAACCTTAGAACTTTCCGTCATCGTCCCGCATTTAATGGAGGCATGAACCTACTATCGAGCATAAATACTCCCTCTTGGAGTTAAGAGTAAAAACTTGGCCGGAGCCTCTACTAATAACGGAGAGCATGCAAGATCATAAACAACACATAGGTAATAGATTGATAATCAACATAACATAGTATTCTCTATCCATCGGATCCCGACAAACACAACATATAACATTACAGTATAGATGATCTTGATCATGTTAGGCAGCTCACAAGATCCAACAATGAAGCACATAAGGAGAAGACGACCATCTAGCTACCGCTATGGACCCATAGTCCAGGGGTGAACTACTCACTCATCACTCCGGAGGCGACCATGGCGGTGAAGAGTCCTCCGGGAGATGATTCCCCTCTCCGGCAGGGTGCCGGAGGAGATCTCCAGAATCCCCCGAGATGGGATTGGCGGCGGCGATGTCTCAGTAAGGTTTTCCGTATCGTGGCTCTCGGTACTGGGGGTTTCGCGACGGAGGCTTTAAGTAGGCGGAAGGGCAGGTCAAAGGGCGTCACGGGGGACCCACACAGCAGGGCCGCGCGGCCAGGGCCCAGGCCGTGCCGCCCTGGCGTGTCGTCGCCCCGTGGCCCCACTTCGTCTTCTCTTCGGTCTTCTGGAAGCTTCGTGGCAAAATAGGACCCTGGGCGTTGATTTCATCCAATTCCGAGAATATTTCCTTTGTAGGATTTCTGAAACAAAAAATAGCGTAAAACAAAGAATCGGCTCTTCGGCATCTCGTTAATAGGTTAGTGCCGGAAAATGCATAAATACGACATAAAGTATGCATAAAACATGTAGATATCATCAATAATGTGGCATGGAACATAAGAAATTATCGATACGTCGGAGACGTATCAGACAGCGAGAACCCGGGTAGATAGAATCTCCCAACAACGCGATGAACGCAGCCTGGAGAAGAGGGAACGAATCCAGCAAGCAACGGATCGATGAACGATACGCCTCAAACCTTGAGCTAGATAATCCTTGATGAACACAAGAACCTTCGCAACTAATAATATAGATAAACGGCAGCGCCGTACCCCCGGAGGGATGATACACGTGAACACACGTAATGGGGTAAACCCTAAACTTTAGTCTAAACTTGTCTATCCCTAACCCTAGCCGCCCCTCCACCTTATATGAGAGGATGGTGTGAAAGATCGAGATGTCGCCTAGAGGGGGGGGGGGTGAATAAGCAATTAAAAACTCTTGCGGATTTGTCTTGTAAGAATGCGGAATTAAACTATCGTTTAGTTTACAAGCACAAACCCTAGATATGCTAAGCTCAACTAAGTGTAACAATAACAACTAGAGCTAAGCAAGATAGGCACAAGATATATGTAGCACAAGTGATAGCAAGAAATACGAACTTCAAGCACGATGGCTGATACGTCTCCGACGTATCGATAATTTCTTATGTTCCATGCCACATTATTGATGATATCTACATGTTTTATACACATTATATGTCATATTTATGCGTTTTCCGGAACTAACCTATTGACGAGATGCCGAAGGGCCAGCTGTTGTTTTCTGCTGTTTTTGGTTTCAGAAATCCTAGTAAGGAAATATTCTCGAATTGGACGAAATCAACGCCTGTGGTCCTATTTTTCCACGAAGCTTCCGGAAGACCGAAGAGGAAACAAAGTGGGGCCACGAGGCGACGACACAACAAGGCGGCGCGGCTCGGGCTTGGGCCGCGCCGGCCTATTGTGTGGCCACCTCGTGTGGCCCCCGACCTGCCCTTCCGCCTACTTAAGGTCTCCGTCGCGAAAACCCTACCACGTTCGACGAAACCAGAGAAAACCTTCCGCAGCCGCCGCCATCGCGAAGCCAAGATCCGGGGGACAGGAGTCTCTGTTCCGGCACGCCGCCGGGACGGGGAAGTGCCCCCGAAGGCTTCTCCATCGACACCACCGCCATCTTCATCAACGCTGCTCGTCTCCCATGAGGAGGGAGTAGTTCTCCATCGAGGCTCGGGGCTGTACCGGTAGCTATGTGGTTCATCTCTCTCCTATGTGCTTCAATACAATAATCTCATGAGCTGCCTTACATGATTGAGATTCATATGATGATGCTTGTAATCTAGATGTCATTATGCTAGTCAAGTGGATTTTACTTATGTGATCTCCAGAGACTCCTTGTCCCACGTGTGTAAAGGTGACAAGTGTGTGCACCGTGTGGGTCTCTTAGGCTATATTTCACAGTAATACTTATTCACCGAGTTATGATTTGAGTTGGATGTCTCTATGAAATTGTGGTGTGTTAGTACCTCCTGTGAATGCTCAAAGTGACAGCGTGGGGTGTTCATTAGTACTTGGGAATGCATCTTTAAGGTTTGCCTACATGATGAATTAGTGTTCGTTATCTTGCCAGAGAGTAATTCAGAGTATCATAGTGAAGTGCTTATTTATATCCCTTTATGATTGCAATGTGTTTTGTATCACAATATATCTGCGTGCTACTCTAGTGATGTTATTAAAGTAGTTTATTCCTCCTGCACGGTGTAATGGTGACAGTGTGCATCGTGTTAGTACTTGGCGTAGGCTATGATTGTGATCTCTTGTAGATTATGAAGTTAACTATTGCTATGATAGTATTGATGTGATCTATTCCTCCTTTCGTAGTGTGAAGGTGACAAGTGTGCATGCTATGTTAGTACTTGGTTTGGTTATGTTGATCTCGTTATGCACTCTAAGGTTATTTAAATATGAACATTGAATATTGTGGAGCTTGTTAACTCCGGCATTGAGGGTTCGTGTAATCCTACACGCTTAGTGGTGTTCATCATCCAACAAGAGGGTGTAGAGTCTAGCATCTATTTATTTATTCTGTTATGTGATCAATGTTGAGAGTGTCCACTAGTGAAAGTATGATCCCTAGGCCTTGTTCCTAAATACTGCTATCGCTGCTTGTTTACTGTTCTGTTACATGTTTACTTCCTGCAATATTAGTACCATCAACTGCACGCCAGCAAGCACTTTTCTGGCGCCGTACTACTGCTCATATTCATTCATACCACTTGTATTTCACTATCTCTTCGCCGAACTAGTGCACCTATTAGGTGTGTTGGGGACACAAGAGACTTCTTGCTTTGTGGTTGCAGGGTTGCATGAGAGGGATATCTTTGACCTCTTCCTCCCCGAGTTCGATAAACCTTGGGTGATCCACTTAAGGGAAACTTGTTGCTGTTCTACAAACCTCTCGCTCTTGGAGGCCCAACACCGTCTACAAGAATAAAAGCACCCGTAGACATCAAGCACTTTTCTGGCGCCGTTGCCGGGGAGGAAAGGTAAACGGCACACACACACCGGATCCCGGCAACGAAGCACTTTTCTGGCGCCGTTGCCGGGGAGGAAAGGTAAAAGGCACTCATACTCCGGTCCCGTGTAAAGTACTTTTCTCGTTACCGTTGTGTGTGTGCTCGAAGCTATTTCCTTTAGATCCTGCAATTGCATCTTTTTGTTTCTTGTTTACACTAGTTAGGCATAATGGACAACAATGAGCTTCTTATTCTATTTCCTGATTTAAGACATGGATGGTTTGATGCGAAAATTAAAAAACCTATGGAAAATATTAGTATGAACGCTTTGAACACCATTGTTGCTAATGATATGGAAAATTCTAAGCTTGGGGAAGCTGGCTTTGATGAGCATGATATTTTTAGTCCCCCAAGCATTGAGGAGAAAATTTACTTTGATGATACTTTGCCTCCTATTTATGATGATTATAATGATATTGGTCTTTTAGTACCGCTCGTTATGGAGGATAAATTTGATTATGATTACAATATTCCTCCTATATTTGATGATGAGAATAATAATGATAGCTACTTTGTTGAATTTGCTCCCACTACAACTAATAAAATTGATTATGCCTATGTGGAGAGTAATAATTTTATGCATGAGATTCATGATAAGAATGCTTTATGTGATACTTATATTGTTGAATTTGTTCATGACACTACTGAAAGTTATTATGAGAGAGGGAAACATGGTTGTATGCATCTTAATATTGTTAAGTTTCCCCTCTTTATGTTGAGAATTGTGAAGTTACTCTTGTTTTATCCTCTTATGCTTGTCACTTTGTTCTTCATGAATTCATTTGTGTACAAGATTCCTTTTCATAGGAAGCATGTTAGGCTTAAATTTGTTTTGAATTTGCCTCTTGATGCTCTCTTTTGCTTCAAATACTATTTCTTGCGCGAGCATCATTAAAATTGCTGAGCCTATCTTAATGGCTATAAAGAAAGAACTTCTTGGGAGATAACCAATGTGTTTATTTTACTACAGTACTTTGTTTTATATTTGAGTCTTGGAAGTTGTTACTACTGTAGCAACCTCTCCTTATCTTATTTTATTGCATTGTTGTGCCAAGTAAAGTCTTTGATAGCAAGGTTCATACTAGATTTGGATTACTGCGCAGAAACAGATTTCTGTCTGTCACGAATCTGGGCAGAATTCTCTGTAGGTAACTCAAAAAATCTGCCAATTTACGTGCGTGATCCTCAGATATGTACGCAACTTTCATTCAATTTGGGCATTTTCATCTGAGCAAGTCTGGTGCCACTTTAAAATTCTTCTTTACGGACTGTTCTGTTTTGACAGATTCTGCCTTTTATTTCGCATTGCCTCTTTTGCTGTGTTGGATGGATTTCTTTGTTCCATTAACTTTCAGAAGCTTTGTGCAATGTCCAGAAGTGTTAAGAATGATTGTGTCACCTCTGAACATGTGAAATTTTGATTATGCACTAACCCTCTAATGAGTTTGTTTCGAGTTTGGTGTGGAGGAAGTTTTCAAGGGTCAAGAGAGGAGGATGATATACTATGATCAAGAAGAGTGAAGAGTCTAAGCTTGAGGATGCCCTCGTGGTTCATCCCTGCATATTTCAAGAAGACTCAAGCATCTAAGCTTGGGGATGCCCAAGGCATCCCCTTCTTCATCGACAAAATTATCAGGTTCCTTCTCTTGAAACTATATTTTTATTCGGTCACATCTTATGTACTTTACTTGGAGCGTCTGTTTGTTTTTGTTTTTGTTTATGTTTGAATAAGTTCATCCTTGTGTGGGAGAGAGACACGCTCCGCTGGTTCGTATGAACACATGTGTTCTTAGCTTTTAATGTTCATGGCGAAGGTTGAAACTGCTTCGTTCGTTGTTATATGGTTGGAAACGGAAAATGCTACATGTAGTAATTGGTAAAATGTCTTGGATAATGTGATACTTGGCAATTGTTGTGCTCATGTTTAAGCTCTTGCATCATATACTTTGCACCTATTAATGAAGAAATACATAGAGCTTGCTAAAATTTGGTTTGCATAATTGGTCTCTCTAAGGTCTAGATAATTTCTAGTAAAGAGTTTGAACAACAAGGAAGACGGTGTAGAGTCTTTTAATGTTTACAATATGTTTTTTATGTGAGTTTTGCTGCACCGGTTCATCCTTGTGTTTGCTTCAAACAACCTTGCTAGCCTAGCCTTGTACTGAGAGGGAATACTTCTCATGCATCAAAAATCCTTGAGCCAACCACTATGCCATTTGTGTCCACCATACCTACCTACTACATGGTATTTCTCCGCCATTCCAAAGTAAATTGCTTGAGTGCTACCTTTAAATAATTCAAAATTTATCACCTCTGATTTGTGTCAATGTTTTATAGCTCATGAGGAAGTATGTGGTGTTTATCTTTCATTCTTGTTGGGCAACTTTCACCAATGGACTAGTGGCTTCATCCGCTTATCCAATAATTTTGCAAAAAGAGCCGGCAATGGGATTCCCGAGTCCCAAATTAATTAACAAAAATAGACACTCCTCCATGGTATGTGATTTTTGGACGGCACCCGAAGGATTCGGTTAGCCATGGCTTGAGAAAGCAAAGGTGGGGAGGAGTGTCATCATAATAAAACTAAAATAAAAAGGCACTCCTTCATGGTGTGAGATTGTTGGCAGGCACCCGAGGATTCGGTTAGCCATGGTTTGTGAAAGAAAGGTTGGAAGGAGTGCCACACAAAAATAAAAATAATTCATGGGAGCCGCTCTTTGAAGGTTTGTCTGGCAAGGGGGTTAGAGTGCCCACTACCATTCGTTGACAACAACAAACACCTCTCAAAATTTTACTTTTATGCTCTCTTTATGTTTTCAAAACCAAAGCTCTAGCACAAATATAGCAATCGATGCTTTCCTCTTTGAAGGACCTTTCTTTTACTTTTATGTTGAGTCAGTTCACCTATTTCTCTCCACCTCAAGAAGCAAACACTTGTGTGAACTGTGCATTGATTCCTACATACTTGCATATTGCACTTGTTATATTACTTTACATTGACAATATCCATGAGATATACATGTTATAAGTTGAAAGCAACCGCTGAAACTTAATCTTCCTTTGTGTTGCTTCAATACCTTTACTTTGATTTTGTTAGGGCAATATGCTTGTTGTATTACCAGGGGGCCAAAGGCCACAATATATAGTACATGTACAGGTGCACATATGCAGAAAGCCCCCTAACATATGGGGAAACTACAATATATAGATATATACATCTAACACCCCCCCGCAAACTCATGGTGGATCCACAACACTGAGTTTGGAGAGTAAGAAATCATGCTGCGCTCGAGTCCGTGCCTTCGTAAAGAAATCCGCCAACCGCAAATCTGAAGGCACATAATGAACCGCAACAACATCATCCTGTACCTGTGCACGTGTGTAAAAAGCATCAACACCGATATGCTTGGTCAGCTCATGCTTGACCGGATCACGTGCAATACTGATAGCACCTGTACTGTCAGACAAAAGTGGAGTGGGTGTCGTAACAGAGACCCCAAAATCTGCAAGCAACCACCGTAACCAAGTCACCTCAGCAATCAACAAAGCCATAGCCCGCAACTCAGCCTCAACACTCGAACGGGAAACTGCGTCCTGTTTCTTCGTCTTCCAAGCAACAAGCGAACCACCAAGAAACACACAAGAAGCGTAAAGCGAACGACGATCCGTAGGATCACTCGCCCACGTAGCATCCGAATAGCACCGGAGCCGGAGAGAGCTGGAACGGGGAAAGAAAAGGCGACGAGTGATCGTGCCACGAAGATAACGAAGAACACGGAGGAGATGACTATAGTGAACAGTGGTAGGAGATGAGACAAACCGACTCGGAATATGAACAGGATAAGAAATATCGGGACGAGTGACAAGCAAGATAAACAAGACTCCCAACAAGATGGCGATAACGAGTGGGATCGGGAAGAGGATCACCATCGTAGGGACGAAGCTTAACATTAAGCTCCATAGGAGTATCGACCGTGCGCTCATCCCCAAGAGCAGCACGAGCAAGAAGATCATGAATGTACTTTTCCTGAGAGATAGAAAAACCATCGGAAGTGGAGGAAACCTCAATGCCAAGAAAATAGCGAAGAGGACCAAGATCAGTCATAAGAAACTGATCACGAAGACGAGCCTTGACGAAGGCAATATACTCAGGATCATCACCAGTAATGATCATATCATCAACATAGAGAAGAAGAAGAGTACGTCCACGAGGAGAAGTGTGAACGAAAAGTGCTGGATCATGAAGACTAGGAGAGAAACCAGCAGCAGATACCACGAGGCGAAGCGCTCAAACCAGGCACGAGGGGCCTGTTTGAGACCATAGAGAGAACGTCGAAGACGACAAACCATCCCATCGGGAACAGAATATCCAGGAGGAGGCTGCATGTAAACCTCCTCACTCAACTCGCCATTAAGAAAGGCATTCCGAACATCAAGCCGGGAGACAGACCAGCGGCGAACGTAAGCAACGGCAAGAAGGGTACGCACGGTAGTCATATGAGCCACAGGGGCAAAAGTCTCATCATAGTCACGACCGTGCTCCCGCTGAAAACCACGAGCCACAAGACGCGCTTTATAGCGCTCAAGAGATCCATCCGAGCGAGTCTTAATTTTATAGACCCACTTACACGTGATGGGACGAACACCAGAAGGGGGAGAAACAAGATCCCAAGTGCCAGTGCGCTCAAGCGCAGCGATCTCCTCAGCCATGGCAAGCTGCCATTCAGGATGACGCTCGGCATCCCGATAAGAAGTCGGCTCGGAAACGACAGAGAGACCATACTGACTAGGAGAGTAACGAGCCGGAGCACGACGCCGACGAACAGGCCGTGAAGGGGGAAGCTCATCTCGCGAAGACAAGTCATCAGAAGAAGAGGAAGAAGGGACAACATCGGAAGGAGCCGAAGCCGGAGAACGAGGAGTACTAGGTGGACTAGACGAACGAGAGGATGGTGCCGAAGGGGACACATCAGAAGTAGGAAGGAGGGGAGGAGGGACAGCCGGGGGTGCATCCGGAAAAAGAAGAAAAGAGATATCATCCACCGGGTAAGTACCCGAGGTGGGGCGAGGATAGAAGGGACGCGTCTCATCAAACGTGACATCACGAGAGATGCGCATCCGACGACCAACGGGGTCCCAACAGCGATAGCCCTTATGCTCATCACTGTATCCGAGAAAAACACACTGAACAGACTGAGCGGTCAGTTTGGTGCGTTCGCGAGGAGGCAGAAGGACATAGCAGACGCAACCAAATGAACGGAGAGTAGAGTAGTCTGGAGAAACACCAGAGAGACGCTCAAGAGGAATGCCACCCTGTAGAGCAGCGGAAGGCTGAATGTTAATGAGGTGGGCCGACGTAGCAACAGCCTCAGCCCAGAAATGTGGCGGAAGAGAAGAAGCAATCATCATAGCACGGGTGGTCTCGAGAAGATGACGGTGCTTACGCTCGGCGACGCCATTTTGAGCATGCGCACCGGGACAAGAAAACTGAGCGAGGGTGCCCTCCTCAGCAAGGACACCACGAAGGTGCTGAGAGATATACTCACCAGCAGAATCAGCTCGGAACACGCGAATGGGTGAGGAATACTGAGTGCGGACCATGGCCGCAAAACGCCGATAAATAGAGAGCACCTCACCGCGAGAGTGCATGAAAAACACCCGGGTGTACCGTGAAAAATCATCAATGAATAAGATATAGTATCGATGGCCCCCTTTCGAAGCGAAGGGAGCCGGACCCCAAACATCTGAATGGACTAAATCGAACGGTCGCTGAGAGACAGACACACTAGTAGGATAGGGAAGCTGAATCTGTTTGCCTAACCTACAACCCTGACAGTGTAATGACCCATCTCCAGAGACAGACCCTAGAAGGCCACGATGAACCAAAGACGACAGGCGAGAGTCACAAAGGTGACCAAGACGATGATGCCACTGCTGAAAAGAGCCGGTGACAGAGGCAACAACCGGAGGAGAACTGGCGGATGAAGTGGCAGCGGAAGGAACACAAAGCCGCCTAACTCCCAAAGCCCCGGAGACCGACGGCTACGAGGGCCAGCTCCAACCAGGGCTCGTGTGCGACGATCCCGAACCGCACAAGACTCAGCGTCAAGAATGACGCGACAACCATAATCGGTGAGCTGGCTAGCAGAGAAAAGGTTCATCTGAAGGCGAGGAACATGAGAAACATCAGGGACAGAGAAAGAGGGAGTAGAAAGGGTGCCTGTACTAGAAACAGGAATAGAGGTACCATCAGCCGTGACAACACGGACAGGAGAAATAAGAGACCGAAGAGCAGACATAATAGAAGACTCGGAAGTCATATGAAAGGAAGCTCCAGAATCCGAAACCACGGGGACGTACTCGACCGTGTAGAAAGTGGTGGTCGCGCAAGCTGCCGAAGAGCCGGCCACGCAACCAGCAGCGCCCGGCAAGGAAGAGTCTGTAGTAGCGAGCAGACCACGAAGACCCCTGAGAATGTCCTGATCAGAGAGTGCAACTGCAGAAGATCCTGAAGAGCCAGCATGCTGACGATCCTGGAACTGCTGACGTAAACTGGGATCCCGCTTCCAACAGGTGGAGGAAGTGTGGCCAACCTTGCCACAAGTAGGGTGCAATAAGGACGAGGGCGGAGACTCGGACCGCGAGGCCGCCGACGTAAACCGGAATCCCAAACATCAAGCGGACGGTGAAGCTGCGCTATCTCATGCGCAGAGAGGGCGCGACCGGAGAGGTCGACGTACAATCGGGTGCCGACGAGGAGCGATCAGCCACACGCACGGAGGCCACCAAAGGGGACGGCGGAGAGCAACATGCCGATGAAGACGGATTCGGTAAAGCGCGGTCATAACCACGTGAAGAAGCCGCGAAAGTCGGTGTAGAGCCGGCAGCCGACGCAGACGGAGTCGACGAAGCGCGGCCATCACCGCAGGAAGAGGCCGCAAAAGTCGATGTAGAGCGGCGGGCCGACGTAGACAAAGTCGGCGAAGCGCGGGCAGAGCCGCGTGAAGAGGGCGCAAAGGTCGGTATAGAGCGATGGGCCGACGTAGACCGGAGTCGGTGAAGCGCGGCGAGCCGCGGGAAGAGGCCGCAAACGGCGACGAAGAAGGACTAGCCGTCATACACGGAGACAGCGGACAAATACCAAGTACCGAAGGTGAGCCCAAAGAACGGGCGGGATCAGCGGAAGACATTTTTTTTTTTTTTTTTTTTTTTTTTTTTTGCTTTTTTTTTTTTTTTTTTTTTTTTTTTTAGATCCAGTCAACTAGAAAACGGAGCGGACAGAATCAGGCCAGGGAACAGCCACGATCGGCGCTAGGGAGCACGGCCAGGGGAGATCGGCCACGGCCACGAGCTGGGGAGATCGGCCACGTGCGAGCCTGGAGCCTGGAGCCTGGACGCGCAAAGCAGTAAGAATCAGCCCACGGACGTGCGAGCCCGGAGCCCGGCGCAGCGAGAGATCCGGCGCCTCCCGAGCGGAATCGGCCACGGCCACGCGCGGGCCGATCGGGATCGTGGAGATCGAGCAGGGACGCGGCCGAGGACGGGCGCAGAGCAGCCCAAGAGCGGGGCCAAGCACGCACGGAAGCGAGCGGATCGGGAGGGCCAGATCGCGGCCCGGCTGCGGCGGCGTAGAGTGGGCGGGACGAGGGCGTCGATGAAGAGCAGCCCGGGCGGGGCGCGGAGTAGCAGATCGGAAGAAGCACGGCGGACGATCGAGCCGGCCAAATCGAGAACCGAGGACGGACCGGCGACCGAACAAGCAACGGGTCGGCCGGGGAATTAGAGGATCAACTTTGCTCTGATACCATGTTAGGGCAATATGCTTGTTGTATTACCAGGGGGCCAAAGGCCACAATATATAGTACATGTACAGGTGCACATATGCAGAAAGCCCCCTAACATATGGGGAAACTACAATATATAGATATATACATCTAACAGATTTATTGCTTTATGAGTTAACTCTTATGCAAGACTTATTGATGCTTGTCTTGAAGTACTATTCATGAAAAGTCTTTGCTTTATGATTCATCTGTTTACTCATGTCATTACCATTGTTTTGATCGCTGCATTCATTACATATGCTTACAATAGTATGATCAAGGTTATGATGGCATGTCACTCCGGAAATTATCTTTGTTATCGTTTACTCGCTCGGGACGAGCAGGAACTAAGCTTGGGGATGCCGATACGTCTCCGATGTATCGATAATTTCTTATGTTCCATGCCACATTATTGATGATATCTACATGTTTTATACACATTATATGTCATATTTATGCGTTTTCCGGAACTAACCTATTGACGAGATGCCGAAGGACCAGTTGCTGTTTTCTGCTGTTTTTGGTTCCAGAAATCCTAGTAAGGAAATATTCTCGGAATTGGACGAAATCAACGCCCAGGGTCCTATTTTTCCACGAAGCTTCCAGAAGACCGAAGAGGAAACAAAGTGGGGCCACGAGGCGACGACACAACAAGGCGGCGCAGCCTGGGCTTGGGCCGCGCCGGCCTATTGTGTGGCCACCTCGTGTGGCCCCCTGACCTGCCCTTCCGCCTACTTAAGGTCTCCGTCGCGAAAACCCTACCACGTTCGACGAAACCAGAGAAAACCTTCCAGAGCCGCCGCCATCGCGAAGCCAAGATCCGGGGGACAGGAGTCTCTGTTCCAGCACGCCGCCGGGATGGGGAAGTGCCCCCGGAAGGCTTCTCCATCGACACCACCGCCATCTTCATCAACGCCGCTGTCTCCCATGAGGAGGGAGTAGTTCTCCATCGAGGCTCGGGGCTGTACCGGTAGCTATGTGGTTCATCTCTCTCCTATGTGCTTCAATACAATAATCTCATGAGCTGCCTTACATGATTGAGATTCATATGATGATGCTTGCAATCTAGATGTCATTATGCTAGTCAAGTGGATTTTACTTATGTGATCTCCGGAGACTCCTTGTCCCACGTGTGTAAAGGTGACAGTGTGTGCACCGTGTGGGTCTCTTAGGCTATATTTCACGTAATACTTATTCACCGAGTTATGATTTGAGTTGGATGTCTCTATGAAATTGTGGTGTGTTAGTACCTCCCGTGAATGCTCAAAGTGACAGCGTGGGGTGTTCATTAGTACTTGGGAATGCATCTTTAAGGTTTGCCTACATGATGAATTAGTGTTCGTTATCTTGCCGTAGAGTAATTCAGAGTAGCATAGTGAAGTGCTTATTTATATCCCTTTATGATTGCAATGTGTTTTGTATCACAATATATCTCGCGTGCTACTCTAGTGATGTTATTAAAGTAGTTTATTCCTCCCGCACGGTGTAATGGTGACAAGTGTGTGCATCGTGTTAGTACTTGGCGTAGGCTATGATTGTGATCTCTTGTAGATTATGAAGTTAACTATTGCTATGATAGTATTGATGTGATCCATTCCTCCTTTCGTAGTGTGAAGGTGACAAGTGTGCATGCTATGTTAGTACTTGGTTTGGTTATGTTGATCTCGTTATGCACTCTAAGGTTATTTAAATATGAACATTGAATATTGTGGAGCTTGTTAACTCCGGCATTGAGGGTTCGTGTAATCCTACACAGCTAGTGGTGTTCATCATCCAACAAGAGGGTGTAGAGTCTAGCATCTATTTATTTATTCTCGTTATGTGATCAATGTTGAGAGTGTCCACTAGTGAAAGTATGATCCCTAGGCCTTGTTCCTAAATATCGCTATCGCTGCTTGTTTATCGTTCGTTACATGTTTACTTCCTGCAATATTAGTACCATCAACCGCACGCCAGCAAGCACTTTTCTCGGCGCCGTACTACCGCTCATATTCATTCATACCACTTGTATTTCACTATCTCTTCGCCGAACTAGTGCACCTATTAGGTGTGTTGGGGACACAAGAGACTTCTTGCTTTGTGGTTGCAGTGGTTGCATGAGAGGGATATCTTTGACCTCTTCCTCCCTGAGTTCGATAAACCTTGGGTGATCCACTTAAGGGAAACTTGCTGCTGTTCTACAAACCTCTGCTCTTGGAGGCCCAACACTGTCTACAAGAATAAAAGCACCCGTAGACATCAATGGCTATCACAAGGAAAGAGGGCTCGGGTATAGAGATAACCGAGGCACGCGGAGACGAGGATGTATTCCCGTGTTCCCTTCCTTTGCAAGAAGGTACGTCACGTTTGGAGGGGTGGAGGTCCACGAAGGATTCCCCGCGCCACGAAGGCTCACCCTATTCTCCGAACCACACCCACGAAGGATAATGGCCCTTTCCTTATGGTTAGCTTTTCCTCCGCTCCGGAGATGGCAAGCTCCACAACCACTTCACAAGCTCCACGAAGGAGAAGCCCGGGCCTCTTCACAATCTTCTTGAAGAGATCACCGGAGCACCAACCGCCAAGCCAACTAGGAGGTCACCCTCCAAGAGTAACAAGCTCACGGTCTCTCACTCGAACTAATCGTGGTGGAGAGCTCAACACTATGCAATGATGCAAAGCAAGAACACTAGAGGTGTTCAAATCCTTCACTCTCAAATCCCACCCAAACAACAAATGCTAGGATGAGATTGGAGAGGAAGAACAATGGGGAAAGTCAAGAAAAGACTCCAAGATCTAGATCCCAAGAGTTCCCCTCACTTAGAGAAGAAATGGATTGGTGGAAGTGTAGATCTAGATCTCCTCTCTTAGATCCCTCAAGAATTAGCAAGAATTATGGGAGGAATCAAAGGGGAGAGCAAGTTCTTCCAAGAGCAACAATGGAGGTGAAGAAAGGGGAAGAACTCGTTTGCTCAAGGTGGAAGAAGGGGTATTTATAGCCCAAGGGGAAAAATAACCGTTGGGGAAAAACTGTGTGAAAATCGCAAAAAAAACGGCCAGAAAAATCGGCCCAGCCGGCTGCCAGGCCGGCCGATCGGAGCAGCAGCCGGCCAGGCCGGTCAGCAGCCCGGTCGGGCCGGCCCAACAGCCGGGCGGGCAAGGCAGCGCGCAGAGCGGCGGGCGAGCAAGGGGCGCGCGGGGGGAGACGGCCCAGCCGAGCGAAGCGGTGCTCGGGCGAGCAGGCCGCGTGGGCGCCAGCAGCCCAGTAACGCACGGGCGGCTGGGAGGGCAGGCCGCGGGTGGGCCGCAGGGCGGTGAGGCCCAGTCGGCGGTGTGGCCGGTCCGGCCGAGGCCTGCACCGGGCGGGCTGGTCGGTGACCGGCACCTGGGCCGGACGAAACGGCCAGGCCGGTTTCGACCGGGTAGGCCGGCGCCTGGCCCGGTCCGGTTGGCGCCCGGTTGTGGACCGGGTGGGCCGGTGGCTAGGCCGGTCGGCCGGCTGGCCCCTGCCCTTTTCTTTTTCTTCTTTTACCTTTTCTTTAATAACAAATGCTCCCGAACTCCGATTCGAATGAAACCAATTTTGTTTGAGAGATAAGAACAAATGCTATCCTATGGAAAGTGAAAACACAAGAATCTGTAGGAGGGGATTTTATCATGAATATAAAAGGTAGAACCTTATATCATGAATAACCGATAAAATCACCCAACCTTGAAAACGCAATAGAAGATGCATGCGAACTCCGTTTTCGATGAACTTGGGCTTGTTGTAAAGCTAGCAACAAGCTCAAGAACCTTACACATAGAAACACCAAGAAGCAATAAGGATATGCAAAGTATGCGAAGGATTGAGCTCCCTAAGACGATGTGATCAAGTTACCCAACCGAAAGCCCCTCTTAATAGTGCGGCTATCTATCCTATAATCCGGTCTCCCATCAACCACCTTGAGACCGGTAAAAGGAAAACCTATCAAGGTCATACCTTTGCCTTGCGCATCCCGCTTGATCTTGATGATAACTCTTCAAGCTCTACACAAGCCGGAATGCCTCACTTGATCAATGTTGCTTCGTGAAGACTCACAAATACTCCCCCATACACTATGATGAGAAAGCTCCATTGATGCACATCTTCACATGTCCATTATCACCAAATGGACGACAAGCTTCAAGCATGTGATCCACTCAAGATGCTCATCTTGAACTTGCCCAACTCAACCTTGTATCTTCTCATACTCACTTAAGATAGAGCATGGCTAATATTGAGTTCCTCATAAGAACTCCATCTTCATTTCTTCTTCTTGATCATATCACATATGTATCTTCAAATCGATGATCTTGATGCTAATACACAAGGTATATCTTTATCTTCATGGCATCCATACTTGAATCCAACACATGGAGAGCAAGTAGTACCTATGGAATATTCCTTCATATAAACTCAATGAAAACATTAGTCCATAGGGGTTGTCATTAATTACCAAAACCACACATAGGGGAAATATACCCTTACAATCTCCCCCATTTTGGTAATTGATGACAACCACAATAAGAGGGTTTATATAATGAATATTAGAAACAAGTACGCAACTTATCCGAGAATAAGTTGTATACAAGAGGTTGTATTTGATATGGTCAAGTAACACAAAGCTACTAGCCCATATCAAAACCGGCTCTACTCACACAACTACAACAAATGCAAGAAGGAATACGTGAGTAGAACCAATATATATATAGTGAAAACTCCCCCACAATGTATGCACGTGTGATGAACATGAATTCATTGCATATATTGTCAAGATTAACCTTTGGGATAGTTTCCACTATATATATATACAACCATGCAAGACATATAAATATGGAATGCATGAGAGGACAAAACACTTAAGCACAAACCAAACTTAAGTATAAAACCATTCCCTTAAACCCTCTAAACTTCTCCCCCATTGGCATCGAGTGCCAAAATGGGTGAAAAATTTAGAAATCCAATATAATGTGAGTTCCTCCCCAAGGTGTGCACTTCTCATAATTTGAGTGGAATCAAATGCACATATCCAATGATGAATACTTGAAGGAATTCAAACTATATTGAGGATCAAAGATTGCACAAGGATATCATGGTGAAGGAAGTTTTAACAAATAAAGCAAGCAATCAAAGATCCAATTGGACGAACAAAGATATCATGATAAGAGAGATATAGTGCTCTAAATAAAAATAAGGAAGCTCCCCAAGGTTCGTGCATAATTTATAATGTTTGCATTTGAATACAATATGCCTAAACATGGAATCCTCACTCCCTCTATATTATTTAGACCACAACCAAGACAAAGATAATATGCTTATCAAGAATAACTTGGGTCCAACAATTACGAGATATGAGTGCATGAAGAAAAAAACAAGTAAACCAAGCACTCATAAATCTTCTTTACCAACACCACTAAAAACAAAAGGGTAAGAGATGATTGGCAAAGAACAAGGATATCAAGATGATGGATTAACGCTCTCATGTATATAAGTTTCTAAAGTGGACATAGTGATCCATAAAGAAACATGCACACACAAGAGGTTAACAAAATAAATAAGACAAGATATCGAAGATGAAGTCATAAAATATACCAAAGGATATTTGCTTAAAAAGCATATATAGCCTATGGCTCCAATTTTCACTAGTGGTATATGAATGAGCTTCAACTAAGAAAATTTCAAAAACATCACAACCAACAATAAGGGAAGTAAAGCTAGTTGGAATGTTTTGAGAAAAGCAACAAGTATCATAAATATGGATTTATTTCGCAAGTTCATCAATATTGCACATAAGAGCTCTTTGAGGAATTGATATGCAATAAATTGCTAGAGGGCATATTTGAGATAGGTGAATCATAAACATGATATATATATATATATTCCTATCATATGCATCTTCTCAAATTACTCAAATGTATAATAAGAAGTTTTCTTTAAAAGGATTTTTCAAGAATCGCAATATTTTCGAAATAAAGAATTTCATGCCAAGATGCAACCTACACGAGGTTGGATGCTATATGAGAATGCATGAATAAGATACTTGTTACCGAGATAGCAATTGCATGATGTAGTAGATAAGAGTTCATTCATCATCCTAGCTTGACTCCAATTATCATATGGTGATAACACCTTCCTTATAGATGAGACAAGCCTCCATCGCATCTCCAATGTACCTAAAGCAACATTCAAGTACATCTTGGTCCCCAAACTTATTGGGTCCAAAATGGTTAGACTAACCACAATACATAGGACACACTCCATATAAATATGTGCATATTTATAGATGAAATTTGAATTTCATGCACATCTTAGCCGTTTAGGATTTGATGGAGTATACCCTATATAATGGATCGAAGAAAGAAAGCATGCTATAAATATAAATAAATTACATATAAGCACACACAAATACTTTTAAAGATCCAAGAGAGATATACTTTGGACAAAACACCAAATGAATTGAATAAGGCATAAAAGGTGTGACCAAACAAATTTGTTGTCCAAATTATATCAAAGATGCAAATCACAAAAGATTTGTTCAACAAAGTTCAACAAATGAACTAAGAAGAAACCATTGAGCATAAATGATGAAATAAAGCCAACATGCTCAAAGATTTATCTCATTCAAGAAAATAAAACATGTAAGAAGGAATGAGATAGTAAACTCCCAAAAGAGCAAGGTTCGAACAAATAAACCAAACCCTCTACACTTTTCACAATGGCACAATGTACCGTAAGGAAAAGGTTTGTCTTCCAAAACAAATTCTTGATATGAATCAAGAGAATTTATCAAAAGATTTTTCAAAGGAACAAGGAAGACACATGGGAGCAACAAAGATTTGTTGGAAATAAAATAAGGCAATAAGAAACAATCCAAGGTGAAGATGATCCATGAATTCAACCACATACAAGATTATCAATTGTCAAAGACAATGAGTATATTGGAAACAATTTCCGGTGGTGAATTGACAATGATAGTAAGGATCAACTTCACAATAAAAGGCATAGGATAAGTATATAGAATTAAGCACTATGCACGGATGAAGATTCTTGATAGCTTCAACTAGTCAAACAATCACGCACGGCAATGATTAGAATAACTTGAAGCAAACGGTGTCCCAAATAAGATATAGAGATATGTATTTGAGGAAAAACCGTACCAAGAATTTCTTACTCAAACAAGAATCCATAAGATGAGCCAATAAAAGTTTTTTTTAATAGAAGTGGAGCTTGTTTGAGCAAACATGCCACCTAGGAACAAGATATTTAAGAGCATCAACTCTAAGTGGCATAACCTCATATGTTCACATTTTATAGGCTTGTGATATGTACAAAACATATTACTCCCCCATAATGTGATAAAACATTTCTTCTAAACAAGAGGCAACTAAAATTCAACTAGAGATGATTAATGGACATTTAGAATTTGAATTTCTCATGAGTATGGCATACCACATAGTGACTAGATAATCTTGCAATATCAATACTAAGTGGTGGTACACATGTACACACATTTTAAAGAAAGAGAGATGCACAATGCATATCACTCCCCCAAAATGGGATGTTCCATTAATCACTCAAAGAGAGCCAAATAAGATATCATCAAGATGCATTAGGCTCAAAACAATACACAAGTATATGATGAGTCAAACAAGCATACTTGAATACACAAGATAGGCAAGTAAGATACAACATATACAAACACATATTTGATACAAAACCAAACATGCAAAGGGGCAAGTAACTTACAATAAACATGAAGAGTTGAAGTATAAGTTACCGCAAGGAGGAACATTGGATATAAGATATAGATGATGATCTATACGACTTGGCTTGGTCAAAATACAATATATGAAGATCCCTTAATTCTTCATGAAATAGCCAAGTCTCCAATGACCTCCACATGCACCTATTGATCACGTTTGAGCTTGTTGGTCCCCAACCAAGTTGGGTCCTAAGAGGTTAGTCACAATAGGCTTGGCAACCCAAATGGTCCTTTTCTTGAGACCACTTTGAGTTCCAACAAACTTGGCAAACACATTGCCATCCTTATCCTTCCCTAGAGAATAATCATCATCAACAATTATAGGGTTAGATAAGGTACCACTTAAACATGAAGAAGCGAAGTGCCCCTTCACACGGCATAAGTAGCAAGTGTTCCCCTTTCTCTTCTTTATTGATTTCTTCTCTTGGGGAACAACATCTTGATTCTTCTTGGGAAGTGGCCTATCTTCAACTTGAGGTCGAGCATGAGCTTGACCTTGACCTTGTGGCCGTTTCCCTTGTTGTTTCTCACTCAAGTGCTTCTTCTTCTTCAATGGGCATGATCTAACATGGTGCCCTTCAACTTTGCACTTGAAGCAAACAATCTTGGCCGAATCCTTGACTTTGTCTTGGCCCTTCTTCTTGTTGTTCTTGCTCTTGGACTTGTTCTTGTTATTGGAGTTGAATCCAAGTCCACTCTTGTCATTGGGGGATTGTTGCACACTTAGCATCTTGTCAAGTGCGGATTTCCCTTCATGACGCTTTTCCAAGTCTTTCTTTAAAGAAAGGACTTGAGCCTCGAGCTCTTTTATTTCCTCTACATGGTTAGTAGAAATACAAGTACTAGAGGAAGTAGAAGCTTCATTGTTAGAGCAACAAGGCAAGGCAAGTAATCCAACACAAGGTGTATCAATAGTTTGACTAGATGGATTACAAAGACTAGCACATGAGAGTATAGCATTTGTAGTAGAGATTGTGCTAATGTCCACATGAGGCTCACAAGATGTTACCTTAGTGATACTAGCCTCATGAGCTAACTTTAGCTCATCGTAGGAAGTTAGAAGATCCTCAAGAGAGTGTGAGAGCGTTTTATTGCTTTCTTCCAATTCCCTACAATTGCTAGTTAGCCAATCAAGTTGAGCCCTTAGCTCAACATTCTTCTCTAAGGTAGATGCTTCACAAGAATTAGAGTTAGTAGCACAAGCATCATCAATGGATTTTTCATTTTCAAGCTCATAGGATTCAATTTTTTTGTGTGAGCATAAAATTAGTATGCTTCTCATCTTTTAGCTCTTGCTTGAGGAGATTGAATCTCATTTCCCCATTTTCAACATGGGACTCTGATGTCTACGGGTGCTTCTATTCTTGTAGACAGTGTTGGGCCTCCAAGAGCAGAGGTTTGTAGAACAGCAGCAAGTTTCCCTTAAGTGGATCACCCAAGGTTTATCGAACTCAGGGAGGAAGAGGTCAAAGATATCCCTCTCATGCAACCCTGCAACCACAAAGCAAGAAGTCTCTTGTGTCCCCAACACACCTAATAGGTGCACTAGTTCGATGAAGAGATAGTGAAATACATGTGGTATGAATAAGTATGAGCAGTAGCAATGGCGCCAGAAAAGTGCTTGCTGGCGTGCAGATGATGGTAGTAATATTGCAGGAAGTAAAGATGCAGTAAAACAGTAAACAAGCAGCGATAGCAGTATTTGGGAACAAGGCCTAGGGATCATACTTTCACTAGTGGACACTCTCAACATTGATCACATAACAGAATAAATAGATAGATGCTAGACTCTACACCCTCTTGTTGGATGATGAACACCACTAACTGTGTAGGATTACACGAACCCTCAATGCCGGAGTTAACAAGCTCCACAATATTCAATGTTCATATTTAAATAACCTTAGAGTGCATGACAGATCAACATAACCAAACCAAGTACTAACATAGCATGCACACTCGTCACCTTCACACTACGAAAGGAGGAATAGATCACATCAATACTATCATAGCAATAGTTAACTTCATAATCTACAAGAGATCACAATCATAGCCTACGCCAAGTACTACACGATGCACACACTCGTCACCATTACACCGTGCGGGAGGAATAAACTACTTTAATAACATCACTAGAGTAGCACACAGATAAATTGTGATACAAAACACATTGCAATCATAAAGAGATATAAATAAGCACTTCACTATGCCATTCATAACAGCGAATAAGTATTATGTGAAATATAGCCTAAGAGACCCACACGGTGCACACACTCGTCACCTTTACACACGTGGGACAAGGAGTCTCCGGAGATCACATAAGTAAAACCCACTTGACTAGCATAATGACATCTAGATTACAAGCATCATCATATGAATCTCAATCATGTAAGGCAGCTCATGAGATTATTGTATTGAAGTACATAGGAGAGAGATGAACCACATAGCTACCGGTACAGCCCCGAGCCTCGATGGAGAACTACTCCCTCCTCATGGGAGACAGCAGCGTTGGTGAAGATGGCGGTGGTGTCGATGGAGAAGCCTTCCGGGAGAACTTCCCCGTCCCGGCGGCGTGCCGGAACAGAGACTCCTGTCCCCCAGATCTTGGCGTCGCGATGGCGGCGGCTCTGGAAGGTTTTCTCTGGTTTCGTCGAACGTGGTAGGGTTTTCGCGACGGAGACCTTAAATAGGCGGAAGGGCAGCGTCAGAAAGGGTCTGGGGCCACCAGACACTAGGGCGGCGCGCCCCCCTCCTGGGCCGCGCCGCCACCATGTGTGGGCCCCCTGTGGCCCCTCTCTGGCGGCTCTCGGGTGTTCGGAAGCTCCCGGGGATTCTAAGATGCCTTGGGCGTTGATTTCGTCCAATTCCGAGAATATTTCCTTACTAGGATTTCTGAAACCAAAAACAGCAAAAAACGACAAGCTGGCCCTTCGGCATCTCGTCAATAGGTTAGTTCCGGAAAACGCATAATAATGACATAAAGTATGCATAAAACATGTAGATATCATCAATAATGTGGCATGGAACATAAGAAATTATCGATACGTCGGAGACGTATCAGACTCCAACTCCACTATGGTTTCCCTATATTTACTCAAGGTATCCATAAAGTGTTCGAGATTAGCACGAGCTTCTTTATTACCATGAAGAGAAGCATATACCATTGCCATATTATGCACCAAGATATTATATTCTTCATCATTATCATCATCATCACTCTCATCATTAGAGGAAGTGTTAGGAGTCAAAGTAGGAGATACCTTTGATCAATTTGCCATAAGGCACATGTGCATACCGGAGGATGAGGATGAAGAAATTCTTGAATCCTCGTTTGAAAACATGTCTTGATCCATAGAGTGTTCGGTTTCCTCTACATTGTTAGTCAACAAACAACTAGAGGAAATAGAAGCATTTTGATTATGGGAGCAAGACAAGGCAAGCATATCATCATGAGATTTATGTAAGCAATTTACACATGATATGCAAGGACTATCAACACAAGCATGTAGATTAATTTCAATGCTAGATGTGTTTAAGTCCAAAGAGGAAACATTGCAATGGGATAGAGATGAAGAATCATCACTATTGAGCACAATATCAACATTGCAATTTTCCTCACCACTCACCATATCATTACCTCGTGTCTTGCTACACGTTGGTGAAGTGGAAGAAGATGAGAACTCATCACGGCCGGAGGTGGAAGCAACTTGGAGCTCTTCATGATGTGAAGGGGAAGAGAGCTCCTCGGAGAAACCACCGACCAAATGAGAAATGGATCCACCAAACATTTCCTTAAGCTTGATCCACATCTCATGAGACGACTTTCGCTTTATATATATCAAGAACCTACGAAAATCGGGTCTCAAGGAGAATAAAAGCTAATTAGATACTCGAGCTTCAAGATGTAAGTTTTTCTCATCCTCTAAAGATAGATTTTGAGAATCCATTGGAGGAGAAAAACCGACATCAAGAAATTGCTCTATATTTGGACACAAGGTCCGAAGATTACAAAGCAAGCAATTTCGCCACAAAAGATAATTTGTGCCATTAAAGACAATTGTGTCATTGTGCACTATACTAGCCGACATCTTTACTCTCAAGGCGGTGAAGCCTAAAACAAGGAGAGACCTTGCTCTGATACCAATTGAAAGATCGAGATGTCGCCTAGAGGGGGGGTGAATAGGCAATTAAAAACTCTTGCGGATTTGTCTTGTAAGAATGCGGAATTAAACTATCGTTTAGTTTACAAGCACAAACCCTAGATATGCTAAGCTCAACTAAGTGTAACAATAACAACTAGAGCTAAGCAAGATAGGCACAAGATATATGTAGCACAAGTGATAGCAAGATATATGAACTTCAAGCACGATGGCTATCACAAGGAAAGAGGGCTCGGGTATAGAGATAACCGAGGCACGCGGAGACGAGGATGTATTCCCGTGTTCCCTTCCTTTGCAAGAAGGTACGTCACGTTTGGAGGGGTGGAGGTCCACGAAGGATTCCCCGCGCCACGAAGGCTCACCCTATTCTCCGAACCACACCCACGAAGGATAATGGCCCTTTCCTTATGGTTAGCTTTTCCTCCACTCTGGAGATGGCAAGCTCCACAACCACTTCACAAGCTCCACGAAGGAGAAGCCCGGGCCTCTTCACAATCTTCTTGAAGAGATCACCGGAGCACCAACCGCCAAGCCAACTAGGAGGTCACCCTCCAAGAGTAACAAGCTCACGGTCTCTCACTCGAACTAATCGTGGTGGAGAGCTCAACACTATACAATGATGCAAAGCAAGAACACTAGAGGTGTTCAAATCCTTCACTCTCAAATCCCACCCAAACAACAAATGCTAGGATGAGATTGGAGAGGAAGAACAATGGGGAAAGTCAACAAAAGACTCCAAGATCTAGATCCCAAGAGTTCCCCTCACTTAGAGAAGAAATGGATTGGTGGAAGTGTAGATCTAGATCTCCTCTCTTAGATCCCTCAAAAATTAGCAAGAATTATGGGAGGAATCAAAGGGGAGAGCAAGTTCTTCCAAGAGCAACAATGGAGGTGAAGAAAGGGGAAGAACTCGTTTGCTCAAGGTGGAAGAAGGGGTATTTATAGCCCAAGGGGAAAAATAACCGTTGGGGAAAAACTGTGTGAAAATCGCAAAAAAAACGGCTAGAAAAATCGGCTAGAAAAATCGGCCCAGCCGGCTGCCAGGCCGGCCGACCGGAGCAGCAGCCGGCCAGGCCGGTCAGCAGCCCGGTCGGGCCGGCCCAACAGCCGGGCGGGCAAGGCAGCGCACCAGGCGGCGGGCGAGCAAGGGCGCGCGGGGGGAGACGGCCCAGGCCGAGCGAAGCGGTGCTCGGGCGAGCAGGCCGCGTGGGCGCCGGCAGCCCGATAACGCGCGGGCGGCGGGAGGGCGAGGCCGCGGGTGGGCCGCGGGGCGGTGAGGCCCGGCCGGCGGTGTGGCCGGTCCGGCCGGGCCTGCACGGGCGGGCTGGTCGGTGACCGGCACACGGGCCGGACGAAGCGGCCAGGCCGGTTTCGACCGGGTGGGCCGGCGCCTGGCCCGGTCCGGTTGGCGCCCGGTTGTGGACCGGGTGGGCCGGTGGCTAGGCCGGTCGGCCGGCTGGCCCCTGCCCTTTTCTTTTTCTTCTTTTACCTTTTCTTTAATAACAAATGCTCCCGAACTCCGATTCGAATGAAACCAATTTTGTTTGAGAGATAAGAACAAATGCTATCCTATGGAAAGTGAAAACACAAGAATCTGTAGGAGGAGATTTTATCATGAATATAAAAGGTAGAACCTTATATCATGAATAACCGATAAAATCACCCAACCTTGAAAACGCAATAGAAGATGCATGCGAACTCCGTTTTCGATGAACTTGGGCTTGTTGTAAAGCTAGCAACAAGCTCAAGAACCTTACACATAGAAACACCAAGAAGCAATAAGGATATGCAAAGTATGCAAAGGATTGAGCTCCCTAAGACGATGTGATCAAGTTACCCAACCGAAAGCCCCTCTTAATAGTGCGGCTATCTATCCTATAATCCGGTCTCCCATCAACCACCTTGAGACCGGTAAAAGGAAAACCTATCAAGGTCATACCTTTGCCTTGCGCATCCCGCTTGATCTTGATGATAACTCTTCAAGCTCTACACAAGCCGGAATGCCTCACTTGATCAATGTTGCTTCGTGAAGACTCACAAATACTCCCCCATACACTATGATGAGAAAGCTCCATTGATGCACATCTTCACATGTCCATTATCACCAAATGGACGACAAGCTTCAAGCATGTGATCCACTCAAGATGCTCATCTTGAACTTGCCCAACTCAACCTTGTATCTTCTCATACTCACTTAAGATAGAGCATGGCTAATATTGAGTTCCTCATAAGAACTCCATCTTCATTTCTTCTTCTTGATCATATCACATATGTATCTTCAAATCGATGATCTTGATGCCAATACACAAGGTATATCTTTATCTTCATGGCATCCATACTTGAATCCAACACATGGAGAGCAAGTAGTACCTATGGAATATTCCTTCATATAAACTCAATGAAAACATTAGTCCATAGGGGTTGTCATTAATTACCAAAACCACACATAGGGGCAATATACCCTTACATGGTGGCTGGCCAGCCCTAGTGGGCCTCCCTAACTTGGTTTGGATAGGCCCAAACCAAAACTGACTCAACTTATTAAAAACCCTAATTGGCCCACATATGACCATTACCTAAACTAAGATAATTAAGCCTGTGGAGTCCTGAATCTGGGCTCCACATAGGCCTCCATGCCCGTATCATCCTTCCCCCTTCAAGAAGCGTTGTCCCCAACGCGTGAGGGTCTTCTGGAAAAGGTGACGTGATATGAACATGACACGTCCTCGCCGTCCTCAAGTCTTGCTTGCCTTCCACACCACATCCTCCCTCGCGGCCCGCTTGACTTGACACAACACTTGGCCCCTCTTTTCTTATCCACATGAACTTGGACTTCGGCGCCAATTCCTTCTTCTTGCGAGGTTTTGATGGACCCT
Organism: Lolium rigidum; assembly: GCF_022539505.1. NCBI lineage: Eukaryota > Viridiplantae > Streptophyta > Magnoliopsida > Poales > Poaceae > Lolium > Lolium rigidum. Next base: position 190,337,491 of record NC_061512.1, on the reverse strand, counting down.
TGTGTCGCTGCACATGACCCTGCACAAGATGTGTAATTCCTGGGCCACATAGATGTCTCACACGTCCATCCTTGCCTCGATGCATCCACGGTGTCGTGGAAAACTGGACTGCAGTACTCCTAGCACGGTAGTGCCGCTGCCCACTATCTCCACTGACGCCTCCCACTCCTCCCACGCGCATCTGCGTCATGTGTACTGAAACACCATCAACACAAACATCATCAGTTTGCATACTAGCATCAACACAAACTGGAACTGTAGCACATGTTGTAACATCCACATCAACAACAAGTGTAGCTTCATCTGGCTTGTCACCAACAAGAACTGGCTTGTCATCTACAGGCATGGCTGAAACATCACCAACATCAATGCTCGGAACATCATGCACCTCTTGCTGCACTTTAGGCTTGTGCAACTTCTCCTTACGCACCACTAACTCCACATCGAACTTGATATGATCATCACCCATAGGCTTCAAAATCCTCTGTTTGCCACCATGCATAAAAGAATATGTATTTGCTCGCCCAGCATGTGTCACATTGCGATCATACTGCCAAGGACGCCCAAGTAGTAATCCACACACCTCCAATGGCAACACATCGCACTCTATCTCATCAACATACTCATCAACTGTAAATGGCACACGCACCTTGCGAGTAATCTTCAGCATACCACAGTTATTCAACCACTCAAGACGTTTAGGTTCAGGAAGACGCCATGTAGACAACCCCAACGCTGCCGCCATCGCCTTGCTAATGCCATTAGTACAGCTACCACCATCAATCATCAACTTGCAAGCATTGCCCTTGATAAAGCACTGAGTCTGAAACAAACTCCACCGCTGAACCTTGTCAACTGCCTTGCAAGCATCATCTTGTACCTTCTTGATTTACATATTCAGCCCGCTCAATGGTACATCCTCCTCAACAGTCACAGTAGCGCTCTTGGTATCAGAGCCAGGTTTCCTCTCCTCTGAAGATATCACCTCGTCCTTAGTGACTGTTGGTAGTGGAACAATCTCCTGAATAGGAACTATGCACATGTCCACTTCCTCTATTGCATGTACAACTCTGGACGACTGCTCACTCTCCTCCATATACGGTAACACGAAACCATTACGAAGAATTTTTTTGTAGTCCTCCCAAGTATAAGCAAATTCACCTCTGTCAACCGCATCATGCCAGCAATGGTCTAATGCCTCGTCCACACGCCGTTGAGCAAGAATAAATGCATAAGATCCATTGAACTTCCTATTGTATATGCGACATCGAGCAAAACCCAACTCCATGTTCCTCTCCCAATCTTCATACTCCTGAACTGTCGCAAGACGGTGTAGATACCAACGAAGGTTGGATGGCGGATGCTCTTCTCCCTTCAAGATGTCCAGATAATCATTGAAAACCTTACTAGATTTTTTCGGAAGAGTACACCTCATGCCCAACACATCGCCCGGAAACACAGCAACAGCATCAACATCAACAACCGACAGCGCCGGAGATGAAACAGTAGCAGCAGCAGCCTGCCCGGCCCAGTGCCCGGTTGGACCGGCCTGGGAACCGGATGAACCGGTCCATGGCCCGGTTGGACCGGCCTGGGCGCCGGTCGGTCCGGTCCAGAGCCCGGTCTGACCGGCCTGGACGCCGGCTGGGCGGCCTGAAGCCTCAGGTCCTGGCCCGGCTGGCACCGGCCTGGGATCCGGTTTGGGCTGGGGCGTCCGGCCTGGGGCCCGGTTTGGCCGGGTCTGTGACCGGCCCGGCCGGTCCTGGGTCCGGTTGACCGGTCCGAAGACCGGATCTGGTCGCGAATCAACTTCTTCTTCCCGATCCCAAACTCCGAATTTCGCGATTTTGACGCCTGGAACATCCATGGATGACCTGCAAACTGCACCACAACAGCTCCAAACTTCCTCCAACTAACCTCCTTCGACCGAGAGCCAAACTCCTCCGATCTAGAGCCAATCTTCTCCGATGCAAACCGATCTAGATGCGATCGATCAACAAAACCTCGCCGTGAGCAACCCAGAAATCTGATACCACATGATAAGGGGAAACCCAGCAGACCCTCCTAGGTGTTGCCCGATCTTTCACAGCGAGAACCCGGGTAGATAGAATCTCCCAACAACGCGATGAACGCAGCCTGGAGAAGAGGGAACGAATCCAGCAAGCAACGGATCGATGAACGATACGCCTCAAACCTTGAGCTAGATAATCCTTGATGAACACAAGAACCTTCGCAGCGGATAATATAGATAAACGGCAGCGCCGTACACCCGGAGGGATGATACACGTGAACACACGCAATGGGGTAAACCCTAAACTTTAGTCTAAACTTGTCTATCCCTAACCCTAGCCGCCCCTCCACCTTATATGAGAGGATGGTGGCCGGCCAGCCCTAGTGGGCCTCCCTAACTTGGTTTGGACATGCCCAAACCAAAACTGACTCAACTTATTGAAAACCCTAATATGCCCACATATGACCATTACCTAAACTAAGATAATTAAGCTGGTGGAGTCTTGAATCTGGGCTCCACATAGGCCTCCATGCCCGTATCACCAAACTACTGCTATGTACAGGTCGGCCTCCTCTCCCTCATCGCCTCCAGCCGGCTAAGCCGTCGGAGAAGAGGAGGAGAGGAGTCGGGACTGGCCCACAGAAAACTATGGAGTACTTTGCGGACATGGATTTGGCGCACCTGGGCGCCATTGTGACGTTCCTGTGAAAATTTTGAAATTCATAGTAGAAAACTTTTAATATTTTGGAAATAGAACAAACAAATTTTGAAAGTATATCAGGATTATATACACGCATTTTGTCCGAAACTTGTCCTTTTATTTATTTTCAAACGAAAAATCTGGCACACAATCACGATGTATATATATCTAGCTACATACTCATAATTTTTGGAGACTGGAAAGTGAGAGTTCTAAAAATTTCGATAAAGGGGCTCACTAGTTCTAAGAGCACCGACGGCAAATCATTCCATTTTCTTCTTAATGGTCAGGGGAAAATTTCTTTCTCCACACATGTGTAAACTACATGCCCCACTCCACCCCCCCAGCTGATCAAAACACTGCTCTGTGTTCGCTCCACCTCAGAAAAAGATAAGGACGAACAGCAGCCGGATTGGGATGCCGTCGTCATCCAAGCAGTAGGAAGGCATGATTCTAGGTAAGAACAGCGGCGCATGCGCATGCGACTCGATCGCGGGCACTCCATGTGGGGAAGAGCGTAGACTGAAAACTATTTCTCGATTGATCGGTGGATGGATCGGTCCGGATACGTTGCAGCTGTTATCCTAGTTTTTTTTTTTTTTTTTTGAGAAGAAGCTGTTATCCTAGTTCGTTCAGTCGTGCCGCGGCGGTTCACTCGTGCTTTGTGGGTTGATCTGACTTGGCGCGAGATGCAATGTGCCGACTGGCAAGGTGCAATGTGCCAAGACGGGGGCACCGGTGAGGTGCATCCGGTTCTTCAGTACTTCTCCTTAACCAAAGTTGAGGGGTTATATTTGATTTTTTCCTTTACGTTAGGCCCACCAAAACCTATACCCAACCTACGTATGTCTGTATATATACAATATCTATACGCCGCGTAAGAAAAAAGGAGGTCACGTGACCAGATAACCATCCCATCTGCCTAACTATCGCCCCACGTCGTGCATGCATGGTTTTAAAACCTGTTGGCGGCTACACATCCGCTCGGATCCGATGACGGGTCGACGACGTGACGACGGAATCGCTACTCCGGCAATGATCCTGCTAATTAAGGGTGCTACGCGCGTCAGTCGTCTCCGGCATCGTCGGACCGTATTAGTACACCATACGTACAGAAATTACTCGTACAAGACAACGATGACCATATGGATCACTCTAGGGCTATACATACATGCCAGATTTTTTAATTTTAGGATCATGTCCTGCTTACGAAGGGGTATGGAAAGATGTCCACCGTCCTTGTTTTTATCGTGGCCAGAATTTTGCCAAGAGAGGAGCACCGAAGCAAAAGTGGGATAGTTAACCCTATGTTGTTACTTTGTAACCCTACAAATGTTGTAATGGCCGCTTCGCTAACTTCTAACTTTAGCCTTTTCCATTGTGTATTTTGCAAAAATATTCTAAATATAAAGGAGTAAAGTCAACAAAACCTTTAAGCAAGCTACAACTGAAACTCCGCCCTCTAATCCCGGTTATTCGAACCATCAACTTCTCTAGCCCCGGGCGTTTCCAGATCACTTGATGACTACATAAAAGTGGTTTGGAGGCCGGTTAGTGGCAGGGGTTGGGGTGAGATTGTTACACATGGCAACCACGTAGAAACACTAGGTTGTGTTAAGCAATGTTATCTTAGTGGAATATTTCATGCCAGTTGGACTAGCTTCAAACGGGCATAATAATAGTCAACTGAATCACAATCAGGCCGCTGTAACCGTAGCGCATCAAGTAAACAGAGAAAAAGAAGTCATTTGCATTTGATGGGATCAAACTACATACATGCGGGAGAACCAACCTGTGGTTGGGTGGGCAGCGGAACCCACATACATGCATGCTGTTATTCGCCACGTAACACCAACTTGTTCTGCTGTTATTCGCCAAAAGAAAATCTCCTAATGTCGTGGCTTATGGCTTATCACACATTTGGAGCACTACAAATCTCCTGGTCGTCGTCTTCTCATAGTCTCCTGTAGGTAAAATAATATAGGAAACTCCACGTCTTGTACTGACAACGTAGAAAATAAATGGCAGCTAGCGTATATTGGCGGGCTTTGGATTTTGTAGAGCTGGCGACAAATTCAAAGTTCTTAGCACTTCTGCGATGAACGATTAACACGGTATTATCCGGCAGCTGGAATATTGTAGGCGAGGCGGCATTACCTAATAAAATGAGGCAATCCTTTTGCCTTCGTTTCAGGAAAAACTGAAGTGACTGAAAGTTTCATTAACGATATGGTACGAGGGAAAATGGCACCACAGTCAGCAAATAATGGAGAGGTGAAATCACTCTAGATTATATGACATGAGGCACGCTGATCGAGTAGTAACGGTACATTACACACACATGTTTCTCTGCATCCTCTTAAAGAAGAATGGCTGCGTTGGGTGGGTAACACGGAATGCTTCAAACTAGAGGATAGTCTAGAGAGGTTAAACAATAATCAAATAACAATACCTCTAGAGGGAACATGCATTCTCCTGGTACTATTTCCACAAGTTCACTCTTATACTGAGTCCCTCAAAATAACACAGCGGGCGAAAACTGGATTGAGGTTGGCGAAAAATTGTTTTTTTTAAAAATAGGTTAACATTTTCATTGGGTGTCACTATGAAAATAGTCTTTTAGGATAGTGTGACTTACGTTGTAAATTTAAGAAAACTTTTTTAGTCATAGCATGAACATTTTTATCTGATATTTATGAACAAATTCCAGAGAATATAAAAGGTGATTTAAATAATATATGCTGAGAAATAAGTAAATAAAGCTAAAAGGAAAATTTTGAAATTCAAAAACAGTGAGCCGAAAAAGGAAAACAAAAAATAGAATATATGAACACGGCGGTGGGAAAACCATGGATGACTTCTTGGTTAAGTTCTTCTTGTCACTGTACGCATGGAAACACCGTGCCAAAGATGACAACAACTGCAAATTTAACGAGCAATGGCAGCAGCTCTTCAGGTCGTCCATGCCTCCATGGTGTGCACGTTTTTTTTCGAAATGGGGGAAATATCGCCTCAGCTTCTGCATCCAAAGGATGCACACGGCTTTTTTTATTAGATTATTCACAACACCTTACAAGAGCTATACAAAATATCAAACTCGAAGCCACCTCGCTAAACCTACAGAGGGATGAAGGGGGTGACAATTCACCAACTCACATCAACCAAAAACCAAATGCCTTCCCATGCCGCCAATAGCAGATGAGAAGCAAATCCAGTCAAGCAGACTCCCAGCATACGCCAACGCCTACGCCATAGAAGTTGCTACCGCCGTCTTCCTCAACTCCATCTTCAAAAGAGATCATCGCATTGACCATGCCAGGCCTGCCATCGATGCCGCCACGGCGCCAGATGACTCCACCATCCTGCGCGAGTCCATCACACTGCATCCGTCCCGAGACACCACTGCACCATGCCACGGCGACTCGATGACGTCGACACAGCGAAAGCACACCGCTCCACCTCAGCACCACCGCCATCCGTTGTCTGCTCCAAAAACGATGCCCCCAACAGGGAGAACGGCGTTGCGTGCCGCCATCGTCCGATCCAGGAAACCCGGGTCTAGGATTTCCCCCGGAGCAGCCCAGGCGAAGAACGCGGGCTGCAGAGACAATGCCTTCAACAAGGTAACGACGAAGCACGCCGCCATCATCCGCCATGACCGAAGTCCGGGCCGGCTTTCACCGGTAGCTACGCCTCGCCATCGGGAGCTAGGCGACAGATCGCGAGATCCGCCACGGCTAGCCACACAACTAGCCGATCTCCTCCGGCGGAAGAGAAGACCGCTACCGCCATGCCTAGAGTAGAAACTCCAGACGCCCTCGTGAAGCGGAAGGGACACAAACGAAGCCCGCACGCCGCTGCCCGCAGGAGCCCGCCCATCCCCTCCGCCCGATCCCCATGGGGACCGGATCAGATTGAAAGGAGGCGCAGCTGCATCTTGCGGTCACCGGATCCGCCGTGGCCGCGGTCCCTTCGCTGCACCAACGCCGCAGGAGAGGACAACGAGCGCCGTCATCGCCGCAACTCGACGCCAGGAGGATGGCCGCCGCCGCCACCACACCGACCAGGCTTTGCCTGGCGGCGCTCCCGGCAGCGGCAGCGGAGAGGAGAACACCGGGGGGAGGGCTGGAGTGGGAGGGCGGTGTTAAACCTTGTAATGCTTTGTATTATACCGGTATAGAGTAGTACTCTACCTGGTATAATACCCCTTTGTACTGCCATGTGTAGGGCTCTTCTACACCTATATAAACACGTAACCCGGCCCAGGAAGAGGGCACGGTTCTACCCTAGATCTATCGATATGGTATCAGAGCCTGCTCCTTCAACCTACGACGTCTAGCTCTGCAGCCGCCGCCCGCCCACCGATCGGCCGGTGAAGGATCAAAATCCATACAATCCACAACCAAAATCAAACCCTCTTCTCTCCGGCCGCCTCACGCCGCCGGGGATCTCAAAACAGAAAACCAAAACCACATCAAATCAAGCCAAAAAAAAAACCAAAACCCTAGATCAAAACCATCCGGCCGCCATCTCTTCTGTCGCCGCCGTGAGAAAAAAACCTCATACACCAACAACACCAATGGCTTCTGCCTCGTCTGCATCGACCGCCGCCAGCCTCACGGCTGCCCTTGGCTCGCCCCCGACGGAGAAGCTAACCAGACAGAACCATCTGTTCTGGAAAACCCAAGTCCTTCCGGCCCTGCGGGGTGCTCAGGTGATGGAGCTTCTCGATGGCTCCGATAAAGCTCCGCCCAAGACTATCGAGGTGGAGGACAGTAACAACAAAAAAGTCGAGGTTCCAAACTCTGCATACGGGATCTGGCTTGCCCGGGATCAAGCGGTTCTGAGTTTCCTTGTGAAGGGTCTCGATCAGGATCTCCTCTCCCAGGTCGTCGGACTCGAGCATGCCAGCAAGGTCTGGTGTACCATTGAAGGGTTGTTCATCTCTCAGTCCCGCTCCCGTGTCAACATGCTTCGAGGAGCACTTGCAAATACCAAGAAAAACGATCTGACTGTGGCTAAATTCATCTCCAAGATGCGTGGGTTCACTTCGGAACTTGCAGCAGCAGGGAAGGTCGTGGATGATGATGAACTCAAGGGTTACATACTTGGAGGGCTCCAGGGACCATACACCCCTTTTGTGGCCTCCATGAATGCTGTTCCCAACACCACCCTCACCGACATGTGCTCACAGCTTCAAGCCTTTGATGACAGAGAAGGAATCCTAGCTGAAGCCTCTCAGATTGCCCCTGTGTTTCAGTCATCTGCAAATATTGCTGCAAGAGATATGCCTCAGAAAACTCGTGATGATGGAGGAGGATACCGTGGCTACCGTGATGATGGTGGCTATAGAGGACGCCAAGATGACTACCGCCGTGATGATCGCGGTAACTATCGTGATCGCCGTGACGATCGAGGATGGAGGCGTGATGACCGTGGAGGTGGCCAGTACAGGCGTGATGATGGGCAGCGCCGTGATGGTGGTGGCCGTGGCCGTGATGATCGGGGCATGCAGCAAAAAGGAGGCTGTGGCCGTGGAAGGGTTCCCACTCGGTTTGTTGACACAACTTGTCAAATCTGTACCAAGTACGGTCATCCAGCAAATGAGTGTTGGTGGCGCTATTCTGATCGTGATGATGATGAAGATGATCGCCGCAATGAGAAAGGAGCCTATGGGGTTGACACAAATTGGTACATTGATACTGGTGCTACTGACCACATCACTGGGCAACTAAACAAGCTTCATACTCAGGAAAACTACAAAGGTCATGATCAAGTCCACAATGCCAGTGGCACAGGTATGACAATACAGCATATTGGTCATTCAACATTGCATACTCCTCATAGTTCTCTTCAATTACGCAATATTCTTCATGTTCCTAGTGCCACCAAAAACCTGCTATCTGCTCATAAAATTGCTCTAGATAACAATGCTTTTGTTGAAATTCACCCATTTTTCTTTTTGATAAAGGATCAGGCCACCAAGAAAACTCTGTTTAGAGGTCCATGTCATGGCGGCTTATATCCCATAGTGCCCATTGCCGCCGGGTCCAACAAGCATGCCTTCATCACCATCAAGCCCTCATCATCAACTTGGCATCGTCGTCTAGGACATCCATCTTCATTCATCGTTCAGCAAGTTCTTAGGAAGAATAATTTGTCGTATTCCCCAGAAATAAATCCATATGTGTGTGATCCTTGCCAGCAAGCAAAGAGTCACCAGCTACCATATCCCACCTCTACTAGTGTAGCCACTGTTCCTTTGGAGCAAGTGTTTTCTGATGTATGGGGTCCTGCCCCAGCCTCTGTTGGCAAACACACATATTATGTAAGCTTTATTGATGACTTTAGTAAATTTACATGGGTCTATCTCCTCAAAAAGAAAAGTGATGTGTTTCAAGTTTTTCTTAATTTCCAACAACTTGTTGAGCGCAAATTTGGTTGCAAGATCATTACTATGCAAACTGACTGGGGTGGTGAGTATGAAAAACTCCATGGTTTCTTTCAGAAAATTGGTATCACCCATCATGTATCATGTCCCCATGCTCACCAACAAAATGGCTCTGCTGAACGGAAACATAGACATATTGTTGAAGTTGGCCTTGCTCTTCTTGCCAATGCTCATATGCCACTCAAATTTTGGCATGAAGCTTTCCTTACTGCCACCTTTCTAATCAATCTTCTTCCCACTAAAGTTCTCAACCTTGAGTCTCCGGTGGAAAAACTACTCAAAACTAAACCAAACTATGATGCCCTTCGTACTTTTGGTTGTGCTTGTTGGCCTAACCTTCGACCATACAACAAACGCAAGCTCTCTTTCCGTTCAAAACGGTGTGTTTTCCTTGGCTATAGCCCTCTCCATAAGGGTGTCAAGTGCCTGGATGTCTCCACTGGCCGTATATATATTTCTCGAGATGTCGTTTTTGATGAAAATGTATATCCTTTTCAGTCTCTACATCCAAATGCTGGTGCTCAACTTCGCAAAAAAATTCTGTTATTACCTGACTATCTCACACCACACACATCAAGTCATAATGAGGGTATACATGTTGATGATCATATGCCTATTGTTCCTGTTACTGACCCTGCACAGGTACCTGATGATCTCTCTGATGATGCTCCATCGAATTCTGGAGAAACTGCTGAAAATCCGAGCTCAAATGATGCATTTTTGGATGCCCAACAATTTTCACCTGGCGCTAATCCCCATGTTGATTCTGTCAGCGCGGAAGCTTCTTCTGGCAGTGGCAGCGAATCTGCCTCGGCTGCCTCGCCCGCCTTGGGTCGCGCCTCTGCTTCGCCCACCGCGTCCCCGCCTGGCCATCCGCAGGGCGCCACGTCGCGGGCTGCTCCGGTTGTGGCCGACCAAGCCGGGCCCTCTGCTCCGCCACACGACATCTCTGGCGCGTCCATCGATGAATCGGGCGGGAATTCTTCTGCCGATGGGACCCACCAGCAATCATCTTCTAATGATCACGACACGGACACGGGATCTTCCTCTGATCCCGATGCGGATATTGTTCCCCCTGCCGCACACACTGGATCTTCTGTGGATCCATCCTCTGCAGTCACACCTACTTCGCCTCCATATAGAACCAGACTTCAGCAAGGTATCAGAAAACCAAAAACGTATACTACGGTACTATTCGTTATGGTCTTTTGACTGCTGCAGGGGAACCGACAAATTTAACTGAGGCACTTGCACACAAACAATGGAAGCATGCAATGGATGAAGAATATACTGCGCTAATGGACAATCACACATGGCATCTTGTTCCGCCCAACTCCAACAAGAATCTTATTGATTGCAAGTGGGTGTACAGGGTGAAGAAAAATGCTGATGGTACAGTGGAACGCTATAAGGTTCGGTTGGTTGCAAAGGGTTTTAAACAGAGGTATGGCATTGATTACGAGGACACTTTCAGTCCTGTTGTTAAAGCAGCTACTGTTCGACTTGTTCTCTCTATTTCTGTGTCTCAAGGGTGGAGTCTAAGACAGCTATACGTCAAGAACGTGTTTCTCCATGGCGTTCTGGAGGAGGAAGTGTATATTTCGTTGCCTAATCGACGGTGCCTCGGAGGAGGGATCCTCACGAGGGGGAGAAGAAGTAGGGGCCATAGGGCGGAGTGCACACGGGACGGTGGTACGCGATTTACCCAGCTTCGGAACACCTGCACGATGATAGGGCCTACTGCTGCTTGTCTGGAATTATCTGGGTGCTTTCGCGTTGTTACAATGCGTTGTGGTTGTGCCTCTAGGGCTCCCG
>NC_061512.1:189999069-190023358 GCF_022539505.1 Lolium rigidum | reverse complement strand
TATATATATATATATATATATATATATATATATATATATATATATATATATATATATATATAGGGTGACACTATTCTGAAACCGATGCTCAAAATAATATTCTGAGCACCACCCAACCATATAAGAGGCGATGCGCACCGAAAATACAGACCGAACCGGTTCAATTAAAAAAAAAAACAGGAAACAACACACCCACCACGTTTTCCCCTCCCATCCTCCCGGCCTTCTCATCCCGAATGGCCACCACCGACCAGCCAAACTCACCCGCCGCGCGTGCCGGCCGGCCCTGCCTCGCCGGCGGTGAGCCGCTGCTTTCCCTTCCGTCGGTGCGCCCCTGCTTCTTCCACGCGCCGGCAGCCTGGGCCTCGCCGCCACCACGGATCACCGCGGCCCTGTCGCCGCCGCCGCGCCGGCCTGGACCTCCCTGATTCGACCCAACAGTCCGCCATGGCTACCTCGACCTAGCTCTGATGCCCAGTTTCCCTCCACCAGCAAAGGCGGCGCCGTGCCCCCGCTTGGCCCCGGATTCCTTGCCGCCTGCAGCCCCGATTCGCCCTGGATTCGCAGCCGCCGGCAGCCCCAATTCGCCCTGGATTCGCAGCCGCCGGCAACCATTTATCGTGTGCAGTGTCGCTGCCGGAATAGATGCATCCCAGGTGCTCCGGTGCGTGCTGCGGCTCCCCTGGCTGATGGCCGGCTCCTCCTCCATATTCCCCGCACAACACTGCGCGCCCCTACTGCTGTTGATGCTATCGCGCGCAGAGTCATCCTGCTCCTGGTGCTTTTTTCTTGTGGTCTGTGATGCATCACGGGAGTGCTATTGTTCTCTACTGCTCAAGATGCTGCATATTCTCTTTTTGTATCTACAGCAGGGCACTTTAGTTTATACAAGCAGCACATTGCTTCGTTAAATAGAAGTACATGCATAAATTTCTGGATGTCAGCAGCCGGTTGTGGAGTCTGGTGTTCTTCGTGGTCGAGGCTTTGCAGTTTTTCTGTAACTCCTCTTATCTAAATACATCATCTTGCCAACACCTAGGTGTTGTAGGGCATTACAAATGTATTTAGTCTGAAACTGCACCGAGTAATATTTTGGGAGCAACATATCTAAATTTGGAGATCGCTATTTCTAAATTGCGGAGACTAATTTCGTTTCTTAGACCTGAACTTATGTTAGTCTCCAGCTTGTACTTCTGATAGGTATTGCTGCGTACTTATCTTGTGATAAAAAGCATTAGATGGGAAAAAGGAAACCACAAGAAGCAGTAGATTCCTGGGTGAAGTGCACGGAGCTGTTTGCTGGTGTCGGGTGCTTCTGGAGCTTCTCCTGGAGGTTGCTCTTTCCGTCTCTCGGGTTGCGACGCGTGTGCATGCCTAAAAAATTCCCCATCTGTCTACATCGGTTTTAAGAGAAGCACACGTTCGCATACACCAGAAATACACATCTACTATTAGTTAGGGGATTGCAATTGCAGGTCGTTTTTCAGATGACATGTTGGTCGTACAACACAGCCTCTTTCAGCTATTTTCAGTACTTGTTTTTTGTTTGTTTGTGCTGGGAGAGAGGCATGTACATGTCGAGGCCTCGCGCAATTTTTCCCGTGGCAAATCGGTCTAGAGGAGGATGCTCTTGTGTTAGCCATGATGTATATCAGGATTAAACTACAAAGAAGTGCATGCCATAAATTTAGGAAATACACTAAAAACAGTCCAGGAAGTAGATAGTGTGGTGCGGTGCGGTGGAAAAAAAAAACCACCCCGATTCCCCCGATCCATCTCCACCTCGACGATATTTCCCCTACCACGATAATCCCCTCGAGCCGTTGTCGGCCACGCGCGCCGGTCGAACCACCGCCGGCCATGCGTTCCACCTAAACGCCGCCGGCCATGAGCCCCGTAAGGCCACCGCGGACACGCGCCTCGCCGGGCCGATCACACGACCCGCCGAGCCGCCGCCACCCCTTTCCCCTTCCTCGCGCCCCCTGATCCGCGGTCAACAACGCGCCACTACGCCATCAGACGGAGCCGCCACCTCGTTGGCCCCTGTATGCACCTCCGCTGGTTGCTCTTAGTGGCCTCACCACCGCCACACCCGGGTTCTACCGGCGTCTATGCGCCGCCCCGGCGACCGATGACGCCCTCCCGCAGATTCTCTTTGTCGGTGACCCACGGTATTGGCCCAATTTGCAGCTCCACAACTCCAGCGTGGCTGCCCCCACCTAGGTGCCCCGTCGGTCGTCCAACCTCCAATTCCCATGGCGCCGGCGGCCGTGTTCCATGGTGCCGCTCCCACGACTCGAACACGTGTAGGTTGCTGCATCGGTGTACTTGCTAGTGCGGGGATTTGCAGCCCAAATATTCTTGTACTACCAAAGCGGGGATTGTTTCACTGGACTATAGGTAGGAGTACATAGTAGGAGCTACCATTACGGATGTATTTCCCTAACTCGTGTCGTACAATGAATTAGTGCAGAGGACTAAACAAGCGGTACAAGAAATTAGTGCCGAGAAGTACAAGAAATTGCTACCAGAAAGGTCACCTCCCGCTCAAAAAATAAACTCAAAACAAAAGAATCTTCTAATTGTATGTCCAGGAGATATTCAAAATGAATCCCGAGAAGTACAATCATTCAACAGGTGTAGTACACCCGCTTAACATAGGAAGTATAAGAAAACCGACAAAATCCAACGGTAAAAAAGACAAAATAATCCGGTCATCCGAGAGGAAGTTTTAATACTTGACGTTGACAAGTAGAACCATTCGACACGAGAAGTACACCCACATAATATAGGAAGTACAAGAATAATGAAAAAAAAATCCAAATGTAAAAGAAAAAGAAAATAATACGTCATCCACGAGGAAGCTCAAATACTTAAAGCAGAATAATCTTGCCACCTAATAGGAATTTCATATACTTGACAACGAGAAGTACAACCATTCGACATAAGCAGTACACACACTTAATATAGGAAGTACAAGAAACCCGACAAAGTACAAATATAGAAAGAACAAAATAATCCCGTCATCCGCGAGGAAGTACAAGCAGTGATTCCGAGAAGTACAGGTGAAGACTGCAGGAAGTACAAGCAGTAATTACAGGAAGTGCAATTTGTCCAAAGAAAATACTCACATATAAGTTCACATAGCAACATTGGGAAGTTCAAATATTAAGATATGGGAAGTGCATAAATCTCTTAAATAGAGTGTAGGGACAATCTAAAATTATCATTCTGAAACAAACATGTTTAGTTGTAAAACACACTAGTATGGAAAAATTTTCGGGAAGTACAACCACGAATGCCAAGAAGTAAAAGGGCATGTCGCGAGAAGTTCAGATGTGCGTGGTTTTGCTCACATTTTGTCTGGTCATGGACTACAAATGGACACTATACGAGAAAATTATAGCCGTTTTGTTGAACACTTTTGTGCAACCACGCTGATAAGTACAACCACATTTCTGAGAAGTTCAAGCTCATTTCGAGGGAAGTTCAGCGCTCTGTTTTTACGAGACGGAAATCTATTGTGCAAATCTCATCGATTTGATCACCGACCACTTCAATCGTTGTACCAAAAGCTTTATATGGTGGAGTATGTGTCTAATTGCATTACCTACAACATTTTACAACAAATAAATAGATCTAATCCATACAATTCAAGTCGTTATCTTGCAAAGTATACTAGGAAACATGATTTCAAACCTTCTAAAACTAGTTTTAACCCGTTCGGATTTGGCAAAAATGGTAGATACAAAAAAGATGCGCCCTTTTGAGACCTTTCCAACCTTATATGATTTCCAATGTTTAAATATACCGTATAGAAATCGTGGGACAATCATTCGGTGCCCATCAAATAAAACGGGCAGACAGTAATTCGAGTTATTCTCTTAAACTGTAAGTAATTAGAGAAAACAATGTGAATGAAAAAGTTGCGCCTACTCCATAGCTTTCCAACGCCATATCACTTGCATCATTTCGATAAGCTGTTGAAAAAAGGCGGCCAACTTACTGTCTGTCTATTTTTTAATACGTCCGAATTTCGGTATTTTCAAAAGTATTCAAAAAAAACATACGAAATTGGAAAAACATAAAACATGAATAGTTGCGAAATTTGGTTATCTATCCAACGATATATCATTTGCATAATTTGGATAATCCATTGGGAAATCGAACTAAAAGTTTGTTTTATGTCCATATAGAAACGTTTTCGTATTTTCAAAATTAAATTTAAACCATAAAGAATCTGTGAAAATTATGAACATGAAAAAGTTGCGGTTTTTCATTATCTATCCAACGATATATAATTTGCACAAATCTGAAAAATTGTGGAGAAACTCAAAGTATAATCAGTAGCTTTGAAGAAACGGGAATTTCAGGTAAGTTCTAATACTTAAATCTTAGAAGTACAACCATTTTACACGAGCAGTACAACTATATATTTTACGAAGTACACAAAAACCAACAAAATCCAAATCTAAAAATAGAATAATCCCGTCACCTAAGAGGAAGTTCATATACTTGACAACGAGAAGTACAACCGTTCGACATAAGCAGTACACACACTTAATATAGGAATTACAAAATAACCCGACAAAGTCCAAATATAGAAAGAACAAAATAATCCCGTCATCTGCGAGGAAGTACAAGCAGTGATTCTGAAAAGTACAGGCGGAGAATGCAGGAAGTACAAGCAGTAATTACAGGAACTGCAATTTGTCCAAAAAAAATACTCACACATATGTTCACATAGCAACGTTGGGAAGTTCAAATATTAAGATCTGGGAAGTGCAGAAATCTCTTAAATAGAGTGTAGGGACAATCTAAAATTATCATTCCGAAACACACATGTTTAGGTATTGTAAAACACACTAGTATTGAAACATTTTCAAGAAGTACAACCACGGAGGCAAATAAGTACAAGGGCATGTCGCGGGAAGTTCGGATGCTCGTGGTTGTGCTTGCATATTTTGTGTGGTCATGGACCACAAATGGACATCGTATGAGAAAATTATAGCCGTTTTTCTGAACACTTTCGTGAAACCACGCTGATAAGTACAACCACATTTCCCGATAAGTTCAAGTTCATGTCGCGAGAAGTTCAGTGCTCTGTTTTTACGAGACGGAAATCTATTGTGCAAATCTCATCGATTTGATCACCGGCCACTTCAATCATTGACACCAAAAGCTTATTATGGTAGAGTATGTGTCTAATTGCATTACCTACATCATTTTACAACAAATAAATGGATCTAATCCATCAAATTCAAGTTCTTATCTTGCAAAGTATACCGGAAACATGATATTAAAACTTCTAAAATTAGTTTTAAACCACATGGATTTGGCAAAAATGATAGATACAAAAAATATGCGCCCTTTTGAGACCTTTCCAACCTTATATGATTTCCATTGTTTAAATATACCGTATAGAAATCGTGGGACAATCATTCGGTGCCCGTCACATAAAACGGGCGGACAGTAATTCGAGTTGTTTTCTTAAACTGTAAGTAATTAGAGAAAACAATGTGAATAAAAAAGTTGCGCCTACTCCATAGCTTTCCAACGCCATATCATTTGCATCATTCCGATAAGCGGTTGAAAAAATTCGGCCAACTTACTGTCCGCCTATTTTTGAATACGTCCGAATTTCAGTATTTTCAAAATTATTCAAAAACTGTGAGGATTATGAAAAAATGTAAAACATGAAAAAGTTGCGCAATTTCATTATCTATCCAACGGTATATCATTTGCACAATTTTGATAAGCGATTCGAAAATTGGACTAAAAGTTCGTTTTCTGCCCATGTAGAAGTGTTTTCGTATTTTCAAAATTAAATTTAAACCGTGCAAAATCTGCGAAAAGTGTGAACATGGAAAAGTTGCGGTTTTCATTACCTATCCAACGGTATATCATTTGCATAGTTCCGACAAATAGTTGAGAAATTCAAAGTATAATCAGTAGCTGTGAAGAAAACGGGAAGTTCTAATAAGTTCGACAGAAAGTTGAACCCTGTTATCCGTGAAGTTCAACCTTGTGTCCAGGAAAGTTCAAGTCGGTGCTCAGAATATTATTCTGCAACTGGTTGCAGAATAGTGCTGGTATATATATATATATATATATATCGACGCGGATTTTCTACCAAGGGTGGTAGCTATGCATAGGGTATCAGCCATTGGATAGAAGGAGTTATTGATTGTACTACTGATAAGATAAAAATCCCGGGAGCACTTTCATGAAACGGGCGTTTGTGCTCCGTGATTGCATGCAGACTAAGAGGTTGGAAAAACGTTGCCACAACTTTCACATACATGTTTTTAACATCATTTCACACATTGTTTCGGCAACGGTCAAGGCAACCGGCCGTGTGCAATTTAGCTTTTTTTACATGTTTTGACACATTGCAACGGTTACGGTACCTAGTGCCATACCGTATGGAATTTGTCTTTTTTACTCTTTTTCACACATTTGAGACGGAACGGTCAAATTTAAAAAAAAAACTACGTCAGCAAAGAAGCCTTGTCTATACGCGCAGTACACACGTTATGGTTTTTTTTCATTTTGGTGGTGACGGCAGCATGGTGCCATGCCGTGTGCAATTTAGCTTTTTTACACGTTTTGACACATTGCAACGGTGACGGTACCTAGTGCCATACCGTATGAAATTTGTCTTTTTTACTCGTTTCCACACATTTTAGTCGGACGGGCATGGTTTAAAAATAAAGGATGTCCTTAGGGCAGCCACGGGCGTTTGATAAGTCGTCGTTCATTATTGTAGCTGTCATACTTTGGCTCTTATATTTTATGTGGCCCAGCTAATCTAATTTTGCCCGTGCCGTGAGTTGGTTGTCATTTCATGTAAAAGTTTGTAGGGTGAAGGCATTAGAAAAATGCTCCGTGCGGCATTCGGAATGCGAAAACTTTGTAGGGTGAAAGAATTAGAAATTTGGCCGACCGTGCCGTGTATTGGTTGTCATTTCATGTAAAAATTGCTTCCCACGCTCTAAGATTAAGGTGGTTGCAATAAGTCATCCGTGTGGTTAAGTTTGAATGTGATTCTTTTTTTCTTTTTAAGGTTTGTAATGGGGAACACGTGGCTCAGATTTTTTTTAGTAAAAACAGAAACAAATGGGTTGCTTTAAGTGTGCTTTGCACATGGCATGATGGTCTTACAAACTTTCGCTGGATTCATGTCGACGTGCGTGGTAGCTGTTTAGACATACTTTATCAAAATAAAATAAAAAGCCATAAAAAAATCTTTGTAGGGTTACATGCAGCGGGCAGCGTGTGTGTGAAAAGTGTTACACTTCATCTGTAACCTTCCATTGAAAACCAAGCGTGTGCAAGTTATCTTTTTTTACACATTTTTACAATTTGTATCGGTGACGGTACCTAGTGCCATACCGTATGGAATTTATCTTTTTTACTCGTTTCCACACATTTGAGTCGGAACGGCCTGTTTTCTTAGAAAAAGGATGTCCTAAGGACAATCATGGTCGTTGATAAGTCATTGTTCAATTAGCCGCGGCATTTTTTCAAACAAACTGATGCTGCATGCATGTGATTAGCAGCGTCCGCTTGCCGCTCCGGCTAATTAGCTCGTAGGCATAGGCGACTGTAGCATAGGGAGATGACTCGTCTCCATTGTTCCTCCAACAGATTCCTTTGCTCGAACATATCGCCTCTCCTTATTCGTCAAACTGAGCTACATATGCTTAGCGGGAGAGGCAAAGATGAATATATGGGGGTGCTGGGCTACAGGAGGTCGCCGGGCTGCCGCGCTTTGCCATTGCGTCGGCCCGGGAGAGTAACAGCTCGCCGTGAAGAGGAAGAAGGTGGGCAGTGGTACTGTGGCAGGCTGCTGGCGGCAGCGTGAGCGCGTGCAGCAGGACTCCTCCACGAAGCTGTGACACCGCCGGCAGAGCACCAACGCGCAAGAAGCTCGCCGTGCCAGTGTGGATGCCAAGGACGCCGGGCGCCCCACCGTGCAGTGCTCCGCCGAGGCCGTCTACTTCGTGGAGGCTACCGCCAACTGCACGCTCTCCTCCATGGGCTATGCATCGATGGGGTTCAGGAGAGGGAGAGAATCAGCCATGGCCTTCGCCGCATGGATTCACTGCAAGGTTCTCCATCATGCTGGTGGACTGAGAGAAACGAATGGCTGCTATATTTTAATTGTTTACATTGTCTGGTCGAGTCACGGGCTGAACATGGACGTAGAGACAAAATCTGAATTTGTAGTTGTGTCGTCAGTCAGAGGTACAGTGACCTTCAAGACCCAGCTCCATTACAATTCCAATTACAGTGTCAGCTTGTTCAGGTTGCAAGGAGTGGCTCATATCCCACCGAGCCATGGATGGATCCACGGTCTGAAAATCCAGTCTCGAAAAATTAACGTATTAGCTTGTTAGTGAAAACTGAGTGGGGGCATTGTCCACCACAGGCTTGTACCTGCATCCGCCCATGGGAGCGTCGCTTCCTGTGTCCTCCTAGTTTTCAGACCTCCTTGCGCTCTGCCCACTCCACCATGAACCGGTTTGCTACGTCTTGCTTCTTTTCTGCTGTGGAAGTGTGGAACCAATGAGAGAAGCTGACCCCGTTGCGGCTTCGGCCATCTCCCTGGCTTTCGCCAGGACGATGAGCCTACGTCCGTCAGCTACAGACCGGTCTACGCCATACCCGTCGTGCATGCAGAAACTAAGCTCGCGCAGGGCGCCAACGTGACCCAACCATGCCGCGCGAGCGCACAGAGCTACGGCTGCTCCGATGTCGCGGCTTGCCCTCGTGCCGCCACTGCCGTTGAATACAATCACTGCTAGAGAGTAGATTGCTTCCTTGAACCCGCCAACAGCAGCAGATAGCAAGAGATCGGCTCCAGCGTTTCTGTCCCTTGTGCAATAGAAGCGAATCTAGAAAAAACGCCGTGAAAAATAGGCATTAGATGTGAGCTGGGTGGGGAAATCCGTGGAGTACTATTAAACTAGCTTGCTATTGTTGATTTAACTGAAAAATAAGCACAAAACCTACCATTCCCAGTATGTATCTGGCATCGATATTACCATCATCCGCACAACGCTGCAAGAAGCGATCAGAGTGAACGCACCAGTTCCGAGCGCGGACGGCCAAGCAAAGGTGCGACGCCTTCTTCCTCACGTGCCTGCTCTGCCCAAGAGTCCGGAATCTCTTGCACCTGTGCGTTCATAAAAAATAAATGTTAGTGGCCGGATTGGCCTCTGCTGATTTGCAGCTCGTTTAGAATTCTATCTGGAAAGGAAAATATAGGTACGTCACGGTGTCGAGTGGCTAATTCGTAACAAGAGCTGTGTCCAACCTATGCAATGCAGTGGAAAGGGTTTGAGGAGCAAGAATAACTGCCCAATGTAATTGTTTCCGTAGTTGATCAGCTCTGAACCGTGAAGAGAAGGAAATGAACAACCGTCATTTTATTAACGTGAATTCACACATCCAGTCGGCAACGGTGGTGACCATCCATCGTGTTCTCATTTCGCCTTTTTTACACTTTTGACACATTGTCACGGTCACGGTGGCTAGAAGCAACTGTCTGGAGATGTGCTTTTTTTACTTGTTTTCACACATTTGCATCGGCCACGGTCATGGTTTTGTAGGCAGGATTTTTAAAAAAAGGTGGTGCCATATCCACACGTTGTCAACTCAAAAAAGGTCACACCGTGACCGTCTACTTGTTGTTGTTTTGGCAAAATAAATGCTATGTTTTGTATGCACCGTGGTGTTGCTGAAAAATTTGGAAAATTACCGTCGGACGGCTCTTTTCCTATGGTACAACCCGTGTCCGTGGCTGGTTGTTGTTTTGGCATTTGCAAGTGTTACGGTACGGTTAACTAACGGAGGGGATAGTTCGAAATGGGAAGAAAACGAAATGGTCTAACACCGTGTGCTCCTTTTGTGCTCCCTATATATGATCTAATGGTTGGATGTGTATGCATAGCTACCACCCTTGGCAGCCCACTATTTTCCATATATATATATATATATATATAGAGCAAGACTATTCTCGAACCCCCCTTAAGAGTGGTTCTAGAATAGCTATTCTAGAACCCCCCCCAGGATGTTATAGACTAGTTATTCTACAACCCATCTCTAAAGACCTTCTAAACCCGACACAACCACCCAATCCCATCCAACCTTCCGCCGGCCTAACCCACCCACCTCCCGCCAACCCCACCCCATCTAGCTACCGCCCGCCAACCCCACCGACCGTCGACCCCACCCTACCTCTCGTCGACCCTACCCCACCACCACCACCCACCAACCCCACACCTCCAACTTCCGAAGATCCCACCCACACCACCTCTCGATGACCCCACCCTACCTTACCTCCCGCCGACGCCATCCCGCCTACTATCAAACCCACGCCACATACCGCCGAACTCATTTTTGAAAGTTCGCTTCATTTTTTCGAAGTTCGCTTCATTTTTCGGAAGTTCACTTCATTTTTTGGGAAGTTCACTTCATTTTTTTGGGAAGTTCACTTCATTTTTTGGGAAGTTCACTTCATTTTTCGGAAGTTCACTTTACTTTTTTGGAAGTTCACTTCATTTTTGGGAAGTTCACTTCATTTTTGGAAGTTAACTTTACTATTTTCGGAAGTTCACTTCATTTTTTTGGGAAGTTCACTTCATTTTTCGGAAGTTCACTTTACTTTTTTGGGAAGTTCACTTCATTTTTTGGGGAAGTTCACTTCATTTTTTTGGGAAGTTCACTTCATTTTTCGGAAGTTCACTTTACCTTAGTCGGAAGTTCACTTCATTTTTTTGGGAAGTTCACTTCATTTTTCGGAAGTTCACTTTACTTTTTTGGAAGTTCACTTCATTTTTGGGAAGTTCACTTCATTTTTCGGAAGTTCACTTTACTTTTTTCGGAAGTTCCCTTTACTTTTCCCGGAAGTTCACTTTTTTTTGGGAAGTTCACTTTATTTTTCGGAAGTTGACTTTACCTTTTTGGAAAGTTCACTTCATTTTCGGGAAGTTCACTTCATTTTTCGGAAGTTCACTTAACTTTTTTCGGAAGTTCACTTTACTTTTTCCGGAAGTTCACATCATTTTTCGAAAGTTCACATTACGTTTTGTCAAACAAGCTGAAATACTTTTTTTTGTCAAAATTCACTTAGGTTAAAATAGTAGTTCACTTTGTACACTACGAGGAAGTTCACTTGGCACCACGTAGAAGTTCACCTTTTTGCACGCCGATAAAATTACTTCTTGTGGGAATTCACTTTTGTAAAAAATGAATTTCACTTTGTACCGCGTGGAAGTACACTTTCCATCTCATGGAAGTTCACTTTAAAATACGTCGTACAACTACATTTTGTTGAAATTCACTTTGGTCAAAATGACAGTTCACTTCGTAACGTCCTGAAGTTCACATTGTACCTCGAGGAAGTTCGCTGTAAAAAATTCAGAACTAAAAAGTTGCACCTAATCAATATATTTTCAACAAAATTTCAGTTGGAACATTCCGACAAGTGGTTCGGAATTAAATCCCCAAAAACAGTAAATAAAAATAAGAAATAAGGAAAGTAGAATCATGTTTTTTCAAATCTGCTCTTAAAATGTGAATAATTGGTGAAAAATATATATATATAGAAGTTGCGCCTAGTCAATAGCTTTCCAATGGCATATCATATGAGTCAATCCAATAAACCGTTTGGAAATTAGACCTCAAAAACTACACGAAATTAGTGAAATCCGCGAAAATGTTGTTTTGTATATTCGAAATTATTTTTAAACAATAAAGAATTTGGAAAAACAATGAACACGAAAAAGATACGAAATTACAATAAGAATCCAATAGTATATTATATGCATCATTCCGATAAGCGATTCAAAGATTAAATTAAAAATACTGTCCGCATAAAAATTTAATTCTAATGTTCCGGAAAGTAGAATTATGTTTTTTCAAATCTGCTCTTTAATTGTAAAGAATTGGGGAAAATGATCTATATAAAAAAGTTGCGCCTAGTCAACAGCTTTCCAATGGCATATCATATGCATCAATCCGATGAACCGTTTAGAAATTAACCTGAAAAACTGCACGGAATTATTGAAATCCGCGAAAATACTATTTTGTATAATCAAAATTATTTTTTAAAAATAGATAATTTGGAAAAACAATGAACACGAAAAAGATGATAAATTACTGTACGAATCCAACGGTATATTACATGAATCATTCCGATAAGCGATTCAAAGATTAAATTAAAATTACTGTCCGCATAAATATGTAATTCTAGTGTTCCGGAAAGTAGAGTCATGTTTCTTTTTTAAATCTGCTCTTAAACTATAAAGAATTGGAGAAAACGATCTATATGAAAAAGTTGCGCCTAGTCAACAGCTTTCCAATGGCATATCATATGCATCAATCCGATGAATCTTTTGGAAATTCGACCTCAAAAATTGCACGGAATTGCTGAAATCCGCGAAAATGTTGTTTTGTATATTCAAAATTATTTTTAAACAATAGAGAATTTCGAAAAACTATGAACAAGATAAAGATGCGCAATTACTATACGAATCCAACGATATATTATATGCATCATTCCGATAAGCGGTTTGAAAATCAACATGAAAATACTGTCTGCACGAATATGCAATTCTGGTATTCCGTCGAGAAGTTCACTTGTGAAACACGCGGAAGTTCAAAAAGGGTTCGAGAATAGTTATTCTCGAACCGGTTCGAGAATAGCAGACCTATATATATATATATATATATATATATATATATATATATGTGAATTGTCTGCATTAATATTATACCGTATTTCGAATGGGGCAGAGTCTCTGCGCGGCAGCGTTTTAGTGCAATTCCCTGCCGCGGCGAAGTCCGCCGCGGCAGAGTCCGCCGCGGCAGGGAAGGGCACTAAAATGCTGCCGCGGTCTGCCCTTTTGCACCGGTTCGTATTACGAACCGGTGCAAAAGCTCCCCCGCCGAGCGCCCCACAGCCGGCCACGTGGAGACCCCTTTAGCACCGGTTCGTAAGCGAACCGGTGCAAAAGGGGGGCCTTTTGCACCGGATGGTTTGCACCGGTTGGCCATCCGGTGCATATGCCCTTTAAAAACCGGTGCAAAATGCCATGTTTCCACTAGTGAATACAAAAGATCAAACTCGAAGCAACCTTACTATACCTACAGTGGGATGAAGAGGGTGACAATACACCAACTCACATCATCCAAAACTAAATGCCTTCCCAAACCGCCCAATAGCAGGTGAGAAACACATCCGATCAAGCAGACTCTCAGCGCACGTCAACACACACGCCACAGGAGTTGCTCCCGCCGTCTTTCTCGACTCCATCTTCAAGAGAGATCATCGCATTAACCTTGCAAGACCTGCCGTCGATGCCACCATGACGCCAGACGGCTCCACCCTCCTCGCACGTATACATCATCCCGCATCTGTCGTCGATACCCTGCAGCACCATGCCACTGAGACTCAACGCCAACAAAGTGGTAGATGAACACCACTCCACCGAAAACCGCCAACATCCAGCAGCTGCTCCAAAAACGATGCCCCAAGCGGTAGAACGACGCAGGGCGCACCGCCATCGTCCGATGCCTCCCAGTAGCTGGTAGACCTCTTCAGTAGGATGCCTTACGTACAAGTCCATGGTATCTGCATCTGTAACATATTTGGCCATGGACCTCACCGATGATTGGTCTTCAAGCCACACTTCAGCTCTATATTATTTTTGTCAGGACATATGTAATATTGACATGCCTATGCTTCCCTCTCTATACAGCCACTCCTTCCCATCTTGTTCAAGTTCGCCACGAAAATGAAACCTCAAATACAGGTACTCTGGAGGATTCATGAATTAGTTCTGCAAAAAAGGCAGAAAAAACAAACTTTCAGATAGCGCAGTGAGCAGCTGGTTTAATGCACAAGTGTTCTTATTAAAATTGTGGTGTTATACATCAGCGTTCTTATTAAATTTTGGTGTCATGCAGGTAGCCTTAATGAGAAGGTAAGTTTCAAAATGTCGGTAATTTAAACATGAAAAAGTAGTCAGTGCACACAACTCTTAACATATTAATCATAACAGTGTCCAATTTAATTGATAACTTACCCTGGACACAAGTGTTCTACTAGGCATCAAATAGTATGCTACAACAATCATGACCCTTGTTTGCTACAGCCGTAGCTATCATGATAAACTGAACTGGAGGTCGATAATAGGGATGTAGGAACTGAGGATCAATCTACCATGAATTTTAACTGAATATTAAGTGTAGGAACCGAACTGGATGTACGAACCAATGTTTTGCAGCAGAACCCCAGGCCCGGATGATTACGAGCTTGCCTCGATGGTCAGCGCCGCATTCTGTCGAGCATATGGCGCAGGGGGGGGGGTGGAGGAGTCCCGCATGCGCTGCTCTAACCGCCGTTGATCTTGGTTCTCCAGCCGCCGCCGCCACGCACGGATCGCCGGCGAGAGACCATCTCATGGTAAGCGCCGCATTCCGTCCATATGGCTTGCGGGCGGGCACAGGGTGTGGGGGTGAGTAGTGAAGTCGAGCATATGGTGTCTCCTCCTCGCCGCTCTCGCCTCCATCCGCCTCCGCAGCCGTCGCCCTTGGTGCTCCAGCCGCCACCGCTCAGGGATCGCCGGGAGAGACCATCGCACCAATGAGAGAGCAAGAGAGTATGAATTGTGAGAGTTAGCTTTAAGATGTGTGCAGATGTGTCAATTGTTTGTTGCTTTAAGATTCGTGCAGTCTCATCGGATGCTTCGACCGCTCAAAAGGACGCTCTTTTTTATAATGTTCGTAAAATATATTAGAGGTTCTGGTCCTACAGATTTTGGTTCCGGCCCCATGTCTTTGGTTCCGTCGGTTTGGTTCCGTCTATTTACCATCATTAGATCGGAGTGGATGGACGGTTATTAGAAATACCAACCACTGTAAACTTGTACGAAGAATTATGTCAGAGTCGGTCTTCGAAACCCATGGAGCATGACCGATCCGGCAAGGACAGAGAACCATATATTGATATATATCAACATTACTCTCATCGATTCAACCCATCGCAAGAAATTAAGTGCATTCAAGTGATTTGAATCTACATTTATGATTGCTGCATATTTTTGAGAAACAACCTAACTTTATTGATAAATTGAAATTAATACTCCCTTCATCCATAAAAAGGTGTCGCAGATTTGTCTAAATTCGGATGTATCACTCTTTAATGTGTATGTACATCTAAATTTGATGAATTTGCGATATCTTTTTATGAACGTAGGTAGTAGTTTGAATCCAAGAAATACGAAGACCTTCGATAACAAATAAAGCTCTTATTTACAACGTCCTGAAAGAGGGGACGAGAAGAAGATTTGGCTTCCTTACATAGATAAAGAGTTACATGCTATGTACAAATACAATCCTACACATATACAACATGTGCAAAAATACATATTCTATCATTCTCCTTCGGTCTCAACCGACGAAAGAAGATTGAGATTAGCTTTACAAAGCTCATACAATGGCAATGTGAGTGGTTTTGTGAAGACATGCACAACTTGATAATTGGAATAGATAAACCAAATTTGTAGTTGTTTCTGAGATACAAGCATAAAAGACAATCAGATTAATACCATAAAGGACACCATACCCCCCCTACTACCTGCCTAGTCAGAGTGAACCGCACATATCGAAGAATGCACTTGCAGCCGACCAATGGGGAGTGCGAGGCTCATGAAGGAATTGTCACACAGTTGAGGTACTGGATAGTAGGCAATTGTGACATCTTTACGGACATTGGGCTCAGAAATGCCGAACGAAGTTGAGTCAGCGTTCCAACAAGAGCAACATCGTGCTCCATATGCAGCCTAGTAGAAGTAGGAACAATGGCCTGCTCTAGAGGCTGCCCAACCACATCACATAGTCACCAGGTCGGTGAGGGCGCGTTGTGATGCATAGGCAACAGAAGCGGAGTCGGAGTGGCGGTAGACAAGGTCGCCTCAGCCAAGGACGTCGCCTCAAACAAAGCCAGCCCTCGGGGTGCAGCACTAGAGCGGAGCTGCGGGAGCCAAGCGACATCATCCCGCGGACGAGCCATGCGCACCATGCATGGGCCCTGGCTGATCAACATGATCTGCGTGATCACGTGCTTCTGGCGTAAGAACTTCGAGACGAGCAGCACATCATGTACCTTCCCATGATTAGTGAGCAAAGGTGGAGCATATAAATATCTGTAAATTGGTCAGCGCAAAGTAATAATGATTCAGGGATGGGAGGTGATAATTAATAAGATGTCATCTTGACAAAGGGTACAACCTTATAGTTGTTATAGGGTCGAAGATGAGACCAACATGCACACCCAAATACCTTAAAAGGGTATAATTTAGAGTCTCGTGGAGAAGATGCTCAAGATGAGTTTTCATGTCAACGGTTTGACTGGAGCCTATTTATTAGGAACCAGACTATTGATGAGCCTTGTGCCTGGGAATACCACACATATGACATATGGTGCGCTGTTTCTTGCCGTTGCTAGGATTGCTTGACGATGAAGGCGCAACCCTTGTTTGTGTCTAGTGTAGGCGCTTCTCTAGGGGCGGGTGGAAGCCTCAGCAAAAGCCTCCATTCCCATAGCCATAGGCAGCGACGCCTCTTCCATAGGCTTCACCATTGACAGAAATGCCTCTTTCGTAGGCTGCAGTGGGCACAATAGGATAATGAGTACTAGCCTCTGTGCGGGGTGCACCCATGCGGTGCTCAGAGTCTAACAACTTAGCAAAGAGATCATGGATTGGTATGGCGGTTGTGCGTTCACGATCTCGTAGAGAGCATCCTAGTGTTGTCGAGGCCATCGAGGATATAGAAGATAAATTCTCATTGCAAAGAGGCATGCCGATACTTGTTGGGGAGACATTGAGGGTTTTCATCCGGTGAAAGTACACCAATAGACATATCACACTTCTTGAGGTTAGCCATCTGCTGACGGATGCCATAGGACCGCGCAATGGACATGGACACAAACACGTTGCTCAACATCTCCCAGGCTTTACGCGCGGTAGCCGCAAAGAGGACCATGTCCATGAGAGTCTCAGTCATCGATGAGACAAACTCTGAGACAATAGCATGGTCTTGTTGAACCCAGTGCTGCTAGGATAGGTTGAGCTCTGGCATTAGTTCACGTCCATGCTCGATGGTGATGTAGGCAGCGGGGTACTCCGATGACCCGTCGACGTATCCCATGAGCATATGGCTCCGAAAGTGGTGTCGAGGTCACCGCAAGACTCGCCGGGTGGTCCGGAGGAGTTTCCAACCGTAGGGCTTGTTACCGTGGTCGAGGAAGATTCTGTGGCTTTCGCGGAAGGGCAGCGACAGTGGAAGAGGAAGGGGATGCAAAAGGGATGTATGTCATAACATATGGTTTGATATCATGAAAGAGTAAACAAGGAGTAAATTTGAATGTTTCGCACGCTAGACAAGGGCTGGCCTTTAGCTTCCTTTATATAGATCAAAAGTTACAGGGTATGTACAAATACAATCCTACACGTGTACATAAATACGTATTCTATCACATCGTATAGTCTTTGATAAAATTGGTACATCAACGTTTTCTGACGATATCGATATCATCCTTTTTTTCTTCTTAGATCTTGAAGCCAAGAGAGAAAAGATAAAGATCGGTAGCAAAAAGACATGCATAAGTTGGACTAACCTCAAATGTTTTAAGAACTCTAATCTCTACAGAAATCGGCCAACTCTGCAGGTACAAACTAAAATTTCAAATTTTCACCTTCTTGACATCAAAACTTCATGGTAAAGCCAGTATAGTTGTCCCAATGTAAATTTATTAAATGTTCGTTCGTTCCTTGACTTTCTAAACAAAATATACATGCTTCACTAGGGTATATATTTTTTTACTAAGATGGTACTCATAATCAATGTGTCGGTAGTTGTACCAAGAAATGAATGTCTAGATCTAGAACACGCCCAAGGTAATAGCACATCGAGGCATAATGTTTATGCCTCATGACGACAAGGAGCAATGGAACATACATGAGTTGGAAGTAGATGGGATTTATAGGATAGGACCAATGAAATTGTGTGAACAATGATACATGTATTAGCTATATGGCTCCTACATCAACATTTCATGAAATTGGTAA
Organism: Lolium rigidum; assembly: GCF_022539505.1. Taxonomy (NCBI): domain Eukaryota; kingdom Viridiplantae; phylum Streptophyta; class Magnoliopsida; order Poales; family Poaceae; genus Lolium; species Lolium rigidum. The sequence goes on along the minus strand of NC_061512.1, from coordinate 190,005,215 downwards.
AACATACTCCGTCCTACAAAATTACTTGTCACGGGGGCAAAAAAAATCAGCACAAGTAAATTTACAGTTCGACCCTGCACAATTCAAATTCTAAGATAGTGATCCATCCTGAACGAGGCGAATTTGCATCAGAAGAAGCTCGAGTCACCATTGCATCTACGTGCAACCTCCAGGAGGAAATCGTGAACCCAAGAAGCAATTATCCTCCATCACCATTTGCTCTTTCAAATGTTGTGGTGGTTCGAAGGATAATCCTAAGATAGGAACCATCAGAGAATTAGCTATAGTAGAAAATAGGTTTTTCGTCAGGGCCTTTAGTCCCGGCCGTGTCCTCGACCGGGACTAATGGTCCGGACATGTCGTCCTAAAATCGCCTCATGGTGCGGTAACCATTAGTCCCCGTTTTTATGGGCCTCTAGTACCAGGTTGCGACACAAACCTGGACTAAATTCCTTGCGCCCGCTGGCACCCCCTTTAGTACTGGCTGGTGACACGAGCCAGGACTAAAGTCAAACCGTTCGGTTCCCGCGCGGAAATCGATCAGCGTTGCCATTATTGATCATCGTCGGAAGTTGCATCGGCACACAGAAATCGATCGATCGGAAGTTGCATCGCCGCTGGCGGCCGGCCACGGGAATTGATCACCCGGTGGCTGGCATGTTCACCTCCCTCACCTATATATGCATCTTCACATATTCTCCATTACCCACATCGTCACATCCTCCATTAGACATCTCTCCCAAAGAGCTATCTCCCGCCCCGGCCTCAATGGAGCAGCTCGCGTGCACCCTCTCTCTACCTCGATCTCGGGTGTACTACCTCACCGCCGAAGAGATGCACTTCAAGATCACGGTCACTCTCCACGCATCAAGGATGGAGAGGTGGATCCGCGCCGTCAAGAGGGATTTCCTCGATGCCGCACCAATCAAGCGCGTGGGTTTGGACTGCGAGTTCACCGAACATCGCGAGGGTAGAGATCATAATCAGCGCGCCGCCGTACTTCAACTCTAGGTGGCGACCGAGAATTTAGTCTTCCAAATTTGTTGGGCTGATGAAGTGCCACAACTTCTCAATGATTTCTTGCAGGACCAGACCATCAGATTATGTGGCGAGGCTATCCACAAAGATGTGGAAATGATGTGTTCCTACAGAATTGATATTCCGTCTCTGTTCGACCTCCAAAAGATAATCTCGAACCCCACCAAAAATCCCATTCCGAGTCTGTATGATCTGGCAAATTCTACTATTGGAACAAAACTTGAGAAGAAGAAGAGGAAGAGGGACAAGAAGAAGAAGAAGGACGACGAGAAAGAAGAAGATGATAAACTAATTTTTGGATGGGGCAATATTCCATTGAGCTATGAGCAAGTGCAGTATGCCGCTCTAGACGCTGCCCTGGGTTTCGAGATGGCTAGAAGGTATTGGATGCTACTTGGCTACAATAGCCAGGTTGGTCATCTCAATATTATTGATGGTGAGTAGATGGTGGTGTGGTGTGTGGTGTGTGTGCCTTCTATATTTGTATGAACCTATGAATCGTCTCAATATATCGAATCTTTCTATTGTTATTCAAATTCCTCACATTTTTCTAATAATAATTATTACTTGTCCAATTCTGGTTTATAGATTTAAAGATATTAATTATGCCATATTATATGAATAATGCATATATTATTTGATAATAATAATAGTAATAATAATAAATGAATAAAATTAAATTTATTTCATATTCAAATTCCCCACCTTTTTTTAATAATAATGGATATATTATTTGTCAGTTGCGATTTATAGATTTAAAGATATTAATTATGCCTTATTATATGAATAATGCATATATTATTTGATAATAATAATAATAAATGAATAAAAACAAAATTATTTCATATTCAAATTCCTCACATTTTAAATAATAATGGATATATTATTTGTCCAATTGCGATTTACAGATTTAAAGATATTAATTATGCCATATTATATGAATACTGCATATATTATTTGATAATAATATTTATAATAAATAGTTTTATTACTTATTTTATTTTTTCATTGGAATTCAATATTATTATCTTATTCATTATTGTTTACTTAAATAATTATTTTTGGTTTCAAAAAATACAGAAATGTGACACAATGGTATAATAGTTAATAGGATTGATATGGTAGTATTTACAACAAGGTACAATGACATTCGCAGGAAAGAACCGAAGAGTTAAGCGTGCTAGGGGTGGAGTGTGAGAATGGGTGACCGATCGATAACTAACCAAGTCTAGAGTTCGACTCAAGATTAAGTGTAATTAGTGTTAAGAATGGTCCAAGTGAGAGAGTAACGAGTCAAACAATTAGAAAAATAAAATTAGAAAAAAGAAAAACAATTTTGAAAAATAATCATTAGTCCCGGTTGGGCTTACGAGCCGGGACTAAAGGTCCTCCAGCTCAAACAATGTATCGTAGCCACGTTGAGGGCCGTTTGTCCCGGTTCATAAGCAAGCCCGGACTAAAGCTTTGGGTTTTAGTCCCGTTTTGGCAATTCCGGATGGGAAACCGGGACTAAAGACCCTTCCAAACCGGTAGCGAAGACTTGTTCTTACCACTGTAGGACGGGGCAAAATTCCATATTGTGTTGGATGCTAGTCTCGGGGCTTTGAGATTGATGGCAAAAGCTGGTAGTTAATTGGTTATAGTAGCTATGTCGGTCGTCGGAATGTTTCCTTTTTGTTGGGAAGAAGGTTGTGTATTTACTTCTTTGTTTTGACCTTCTACCATAGCGTTAGTGGGTCCTGCCACTCGGGATGCATGCGATATGTAACTCACTGTGAGGAATGACCCCCTCCTCTCGACCCCCTCCCCCAACCCTAACCGCCGCCGCCGCTGCCAGTAGCACCGCCGGGGCAAAGATCCACGGGGTGTGGCGGCGGCGGGAGCCTTTCCTCGCCGTCGTGGGGACGGCGGGCGGGCTCTCCCCTCCTCGATGCATACGGCGGCAGCCTGGCGCGGATGGTGATGGGCGGCGGCGGCTCTTGCGTTGCGGTCCCCCCTGATACGTCTCCGACGTATCGATAATTTCTTATGTTCTATGCCATATTATTGATGATACCTACATGTTTTATGCACACTTTATGTCATATTCGTGCATTTTCTGGAACTAACCTATTAACAAGATGCCGAAGTGCCAGTTCTGTTTTACTGCTGTTTTTGGTTTCGAAATCCTAGTAACGAAATATTCTCGGAATTGGACGAAACGAAGACCCAGGTGCCTATTTTTCCACGGAGCTTCCAGAAGACCGAAGAACACACGAAGTGGGGCCACGAGGTGGCCAGACCATAGGGCGGCGCGGCCCAGGTCCTGGCCGCGCCGACCTATGGTGTGGCCCCCTCGTCTGGCCCCCGACTCTGCCCTTCCGCCTACTTAAAGCCTCCGTCGCGAAACCCCTGAGGCGAAAAACCACGATACGGAAAACCTTACTGAGATGCCGCCGCCGCCGATCCCATCTCGGGGGATCCTGGAGATCTCCTCCGGCACCCTGCCGGAGGGGATTCATCTCCCGGAGGACTCTACACCGCCATGGTCGCCTCCGGAGTGATGAGTGAGTAGTTCACCCCTGGACTATGGGTCCATAGCGAGTAGCTAGATGGTTGTCTTCTCCTCATTGTGCTTCATTGTTGGATCTTGTGAGCTGCCTAACATGATCAAGATCATCTATCTGTAATTCTATATGTTGCGTTTGTCGGGATCCGATGGATAGAGAATACCATGTTATGTTAATTATCAAGTTATTACATATGTGTTGTTTATGATCTTGCATGCTCTCCGTTATTAGTAGAGGCTCTGGCCAAGTTTTTGCTCTTAACTCCAAGAGGGAGTATTTATGCTCGATAGTGGGTTCATGCCCGCATTGACACACGGGACAGTGACGAAAGTTCTAAGGTTGTGTTGTGCTTGTTGCCACTAGGGATAAAACATTGATGCTATGTCCGAGGATGTAGTTATTGATTACATTACGCACCATACTTAATGCAATTGTGCTGTTGCTTTGCAACTTAATATTGGAAGGGGTTCGGATGATAACTCTGAAGGTGGACTTTTTAGGCATAGATGCGGTTGGATGGCGGTCTATGTACTTTGTCGTAATGCCCAATTAAATCTCACTATACTTATCATGTCATGTATGTGCATTGTTATGCTCTCTCTATTTGTCAATTGCCCGACTGTAATTTGTTCACCCAACATGCTTTTATCTTATGGGAGAGACACCTCTAGTGAGCTGTGGACCCCGGTCCATTCTTTTAATACTTGAAATACAAATCTGCTTTGCAATACTTGTTTTTACTATTTTCTCTGCAAACAATCATCTTCCACACAATACGGTTAATCCTTTGTTACAGCAAGCCGGTGAGATTGACAACCTCACTTGTTTCGTTGGGCAAAGTACTTTGGTTGTGTTGTGCGGGTTCCACGTTGGCGCCGGAATCTCCGGTGTTGCGCCGCACTACATCCCGCCGCCATCAACCTTCAACGTGCTTCTTGGCTCCTCCTGGTTCGATAAACCTTGGTTTCTTTACGAGGAAAACTTGCTGCTGTGCGCATCATACCTTCCTCTTGGGGTTGCCCAACGAACGTGTGAAATACACGCCATCAAGCATATTTTTACGGCGCCGTTGTCAGTGAGATCAAGACACGGTTGCAAGGGGAGTCTCCACTTCTCAATCTCTTTACTTTGTTTTTGTCTTGCTTTATTTTATTTACTACTTTGTTTGCTGCACTTATATCAAAACACAAAAAAATTAGTTGCTAGCTTTACTTTATTTGTTGTCTTGTTTGCTATATCAAAAACACAAAAAATTAGTTTACTTGCATTTACTTTATCTAGTTTGCTTTATTTACTATTGCTAAAATGGCCAACCCTGAAAATACTAAGTTGTGTGACTTCACTAGCACAAATAATAATGATTTCTTATGCACACCTATTGCTCCACCTGCTACTACAAGTGGAATTCTTTGAAATTAAACACTGCTTTACTTGAATCTTGTCATGAGAGAGCAATTTTACGGGTGTTAGTTACGATGATGCTTGCTGCCCATCTCAATAATTTTGTTGAACTATGTGAAATGCAAAAGTATAAAGATGTAGATGGTGACATTATAAAATTAAAATTGTTTCCTTTCTCATTAAGAGGAAGAGCTAAAGATTGGTTGCTATCTCTCGCCTAAGAATAGTATTGATTCCTGGACTAAATGCAAGGGTGCTTTTATTGGTAGATATTATCCCCTGCTAAAATTATATCTTTGAGGAGTAGCATAATGAATTTTAAACAATTAGATAATGAACATGTTGCTCAAGCTTGGGAAAGAATGAAATCTCACGGTTAAAAATTGCCCAACCCATGGATCGACTACTTGGATGATCATCCAAACCTTCTATGCGGGACTAAATTTTTCTTCGCGGAACTTATTGGATTCAGCTGCTGGAGGTACCTTTATGTCCATCACTCTTGGTGAAGCAACAAAGCTTCTTGATAATATGATGGTTAATTACTCTGAATGGCACACGGAAAGAGCTCCACAAGGTAAGAAGGTAAATTCTGTTGAAGAATCCTCTTCCTTGAATGATAAGGTTGATGCTATTATGTCTATGCTTGCGAATGATAGGACTAATGTTGATCCTAATAATGTTCCATTAGCTTCATTGGTTGCCCAAGAAGAACATGTTGATGTAAACTTCATTAAAAATAATAATTTCAACAACAATGCTTATCGGAACAATTCTAGTAATAACTATAGGCCATATCCTTATAATAATGGTAACGGTTATGCTAATTCTTATGGGAATTCTTACAACAATAATAGGAATACACCCCTGGACTTGAAGCCATGCTTAAAGAATTTATTAGTACACAAATTGCCTTTAACAAATACTGTTGAGGAAAAGCTCAATAAAATTGATATTCTTGTTTCTAGAGTTGATAGTCTTGCCTCTGATGTTGATCTTTTGAAATCGAAAGTTATGCCTAATAGGGATATTGAAAATAAAATTGTTACTACAGCAAATGCCATCCAAGTTAGAATTAATGAGAATATAAGATTAATGGCTGAAGCTGCGTGCTAGGTGGGATAGAGAAGAAAATGAAAAACTAGCTAAAAGGAAAAT
>NC_061512.1:189935313-189998969 GCF_022539505.1 Lolium rigidum | reverse complement strand
TCAAAGTACCTTTCCGGTATAAGTGATTTACATGATCTCATGGTCATAAGGACTAGGTAACTATGTATCGAAAGCTTATAGCAAATAACTTAATGACGTGATCTTATGCTACGCTTAATTGGGTGTGTCCATTACATCATTCATATAATGACATAACCTTGTTATTAATAACATCCAATGTTCATGATCACGAAACCATGATCATCTATTAATCAACAAGCTAGTTATACAAGAGGCTTACTAGGGACTCCTTGTTGTTCACATAACACACATGTATCAATGTTTCGGTTAATACAATTATAGCATGGTATGTAAACATTATCATAAACACAAAGATATATTATAATAACCATTTTATTATTGCCTCTTGGGCATATCTCCAACACCTTCCATTGCAGCAACTCCATTGTGGCATCGAGCTTTGTGTTGCCATCTTCGCAATTTGGGTATAACTTCTTTTTGTGATCATCTAACATGCCCTTTAACTTTCGCTTCTCGTTTTCAGTTTCTGCATCTCTGTGTGCATCAGCGATGGCCGACGAAGATCATCATCAACGGGATCATCTGATGCCTCTTCATCTTGATCACCTCCACCTGCCTCCTCATCTTCATCATGCCCTGTTGCAGTATCACCGTAGTTAGGGTACATATCATCATCCTCTTCTTCTTCGTCGTCGTCTTCCATCATAACCCCTCTTTCTCCATGCTTGGTCCAACAATTTTAGCTGGGCATTAAACCTTTCCAAAGCAGGTGAGAGTGAATGACTTGCCATTCAGGGTATTGCTTTAAGTTCCGGCAATCAACACATGGACAACACATATAACCATCCGCCTGTGGGTTTTCCTCAGCCACACGGAAAAATTCTTTCAGGCCCGAAGTGAACCCGGGCAGACGTCGGTCAACGTACATCCATTGTCGCCGGTTCATCTACATCAAATATTAAGTTTATCAAAAAGCCATTACAAAACATCATAATATATATAGTGGATATTAGCACCGTACAAATGAAAGGGTAAAGTTGTTTAACCTTGATCGAGGAGGGAAAGAAAGAGGAGAAAGCTTGAGTGTCGCTCCGGCACCTCATCTCATTTTTATTTTGTGTAAAATCAAGCGAAATCATTCTCTCAGACATTTCATCGAGCACCTTGTGTGCATGCCAAAGAAATGCAAGGTAGCACTCAACACACACACCTTCTCCTAGCAAAAATGATGTGAGTGGGCTGTTTGGCCGGGTAGCTGAGCTGAAATAGGGCTGGGGACCTTTAGCACCGGTTCGTGTTACGAACCGGTGCAAATGGTCTATCTTTTGCACCGGTTCATAACACGAACCGGTGCTAAAGGTTCCTCGGCTGACACGTGCCTGGCGACGAACCTTTTGCACCGGTTTGTGTTACGAACCGGTGCAAAAGATATCTCATTTGCACCGGTTCGTAACACGAACCGGTGCAAAAGGTCTCTCGGCCGGCTGCGCACTACGAACCGGTGCTAATGACCCCTTTTAGCACCGGTTCGTGCCAAATCCGGTGCAAAAGCCATTTGGGGCAAAAAACTAAAGCCCTTGTTTCTACTAGTGTATTGTTTCTTGTAAGGTTCGTGAATAATCTAATAAAAAGCCGTATGCATCCTTTTGATGCAGAAGCTGGGGCGATATTTCCCCCATTTCGAAAAAAAGCTACTGGGAGGCTCAAGTGGTAGATTTATGGCACTAAGAAGAAACGACGAGAGGAATAGTTTTTTTTTCCTGTTGCAGTTTGCTAGTCAATAATTTAGCTACATCTTTTGTGTATGATGAGATGTTGATCATGTTAGTTTAAGTGCTTTTGTTTTGAATCTGTTGTTCCAGGTCTGCACTATTACATTTGAGATAATGCCACTTTTTGTCATTATTACATTGCATTTTGTCCCAGTTTGTTGTTCCTTTAACTAGCAAGATGGCCCTCGCAAATGCGAGGGCATTGTTGTAGAGTTTGTTTGGAAAACAGATCTATGTTATATGTATCAGCTCCAATGTGTATCGTTATTTAGAAAGAGGAAAAAATTTCCGAATAAAATAGCAAAGTAATTTGTTCATGATGCAATTAATAGAAAATAACCTATCGTTTGTTTATAGGTAGGAGAACTAACTATTGAGAAGTTTGTATTTCTTATGCGTTGATTTTTTATACCATCTGCTATACCAGTTTAAAATACATGACACTTTTCTAAAATATGGTGTAGTCTAAATATGATCGCGTACTCTAACTCTCAATTGGTGCATTTTTATATATAAATATTATTTCTTCGAATAAAATTAATAAACACAAATAGAAGTACTTCCTCTGTTCTAAATTAAGTGTCTCAATTTTTTCTAGAGACAGATGTATCTATAACTAAGATAAGTATATAGATACATCCAAATCTAGACAAAATTGAGTCATTTATTTCAGCACGGAGGGAGTACAAAATCACATGAGCTTAATTTTATATATTTCTTTATATGATATTCAAGAAATATACCGGCGGTTAATTTTTTAGAGAATTAGGAATGCCCTCCAAGATTGAACTCTTCATCCGCAAATTGAAATGTCTTAATCCGAGTTGAGAACCACATATAGAAATTGATCCACTTTTCGCAGTAAGTTATAATGGCACCAACTCTTCGATAATGAAGGTGCGACCTTCGCCAAAAAAATCTTACAAAATGTATTTTCGAAACATTGATTTCTTTTTTCATGTTTTGTACTTAAATTCAAAATATATTCTCTTGATGGTGCCCAGACTCCATATACATGCACCGTTAGATTCATATCATGATGTGCCATGCGAATGAGTGGGAATACTAATGGGTCGACCCGGTATTTATTATGATTTGGAAAGAATCAATGTACCATAAATAATGGAGGCATAATACGACCACCATGCATGGCTTCTGCCCATTAAAATGCATGCGTCCTTAATTACTGGAGTTGTTGTGTTTGAGGAAAAATAATCACAGCATTAATCGTCCAGAATTCATTCACAAGTTTTTATATGGAAGGTATCTACAGTAATAAACATTAGGAACGGAGACGCAAACTTGGTATGTCTGCAGCAAATCATGTGGGTCTCTTGCGCATTATACTAAGCCCCCTATGAATACCTTTAGATGTGCACGTGTAGGCTACATGGGTGTCCAAGAAATTCTTTGTAAAATATGTTATTGTACAATTCGATATCTTAGGTATGATATACCTCAAGTGACTAAGTAGTATGTACCTTGGGCATCATACCTGGGTACTAAGTATGCTATGTTACATGCTAAAAAAATCTTGGGTATATTCTACTTGGTGTATATACCTAGAAATTGAAGTGTATATACTTACCTAGAGATCAATGTGTATGTACCTTGGGTATCATACCTGGTGAAAATCATCGGGTATTAAGTACCTTGGGTATCATACCTGGTGAAAATTATTGGGTATTAAGTACCTTGGGTATCATACGTGCTGACTATTATTGGGTATGTGGTACATGGGTATGATTGATTGTTGGCATTTGATACCTTGCAAATGTACATGGTACCATTGTTCTAATAACCATACTTTCATATTCGATCACCTAGTGAAATGTTTCATCTCCGTTAGTTATGCTTGCAATTAAGGGTTACGGGTATCAAATACTCATGACCGCTACACCTTCCATTGGTAGGGCCCCGCGCCTTCCACCGAAAGCACGAGACCATGAGATACGCTGACTAGTTAGTCAGTGACGTGCTTAAGCTATGTTACATGCTAAAAAAATCTTGGGTATATTCTACTTGGTGTATATACCTAGAAATTGAAGTGTATATACTTACCTAGAGATCAATGTGTATCATACCTGGTGAAAATCATCGGGTATTAAGTACCTTGGGTATCATACCTGGTGAAAATCATCGGGTATTAAGTACCTTGGGTATCATGCCTTGTGAAAATGATCGGGTATTAAGTACCTTGGGTATCATACCTGCTGACTATTATATTATTGGGTATGTGGTACATGGGTATGATTGATTGTTGGTATTTGATACCTTGCAAATGTACATGGTACCAGTGTTCTAATAACCATACTTTCATATTCGACCACCTAGTGAAATGTTTCATCTCCGTTAGTTATGCTTGCAATTAAGGGTTACGGGTATCAAATACCCATGGCCGCCACACCTTCCATCGGTAGGGCCCCGCGCCTTCCACCGAAAGCACGAGACTATGAGATACGCTGACTAGTTAGTCAGTGACGTGCTTAAGCTATGTTACATGCTAAAAAAAATCTTGGGTATATTCTACTTGGTGTATATACCTAGAAATTGAAGTGTATATACTTACCTAAAGATTAATGTGTATGTACCTTGGGTATCATACCTGGTGAAAATCATCGGGTATTAAGTACCTTGGGTATCATACCTGGTGAAAATCATCGGGTATTAAGTACCTTGGGTATCATACCTGGTGAAAATCATCGGGTATTAAGTACCTTGGGTATCATACCTGCTGACTATTATTGGGTATGTGGTACATGGGTATGATTGATTGTTGGTATTTGATACCTTGCAAATGTACATGGTACCAGTGTTCTAATAACCATACTTTCATATTCGACCACATAGTGAAATGTTTCATCTCCGTTAGTTATGCTTGCAATTAAGGGTTACGGGTATCAAATACTCATGGCCGCCACACCTTCTATCGGTAGGGCCCCGCGCCTTCCACCGAAAGCACGAGACCATGAGATATGCTGACTAGTTAGTCAGTGACGTGCTTAAGCTATGTTACATGCTAAAAAAAATCTTGGGTATATTCTACTTGGTGTATATACCTAGAAATTGAAGTGTATATACTTACCTAAAGATCAATGTGTATGTACCTTGGGTATCATACCTGGTGAAAATCATCGGGTATTAAGTACCTTGGGTATCATACCTGGTGAAAATCATTGGGTATTAAGTACCTTGGGTATCATACGTGTTGACTATAATTGGGTATGTGGTACATGGGTATGATTGATTGTTGGCATTTGATACCTTGCAAATGTACATGGTACCAGTGTTGTAATAACCATACTTTCATATTCGATCACCTAGTGAAATGTTTCATCTCCGTTAGTTATGCTTGCAATTAAGGGTTACGGGCATCAAATACTCATGGCCGCCACACCTTCCATCGGTAGGGCCCCGCGCCTTCCACCGAAAGCACGAGACCATGAGATACGCTGACTAGTTAGTCAGTGACGTGCTTAAGCTATGTTACATGCTAAAAAAAATCTTGGGTATATTCTACTTGGTGTATATACCTAGAAATTGAAGTGTATATACTTACCTAGAGATCAATGTGTATCATACCTGGTGAAAATCATCGGGTATTAAGTACCTTGGGTATCATACCTGGTGAAAATCATCGGGTATTAAGTACCTTGGGTATCATACACTGGTGAAAATGATCGGGTATTAAGTACCTTGGGTATCATACCTGCTGACTATTATTGGGTATGTGGTACATGGGTATAATTGATTAATTGTTGGCATATGATACCTAGCAAACGTATATGGTGCCCGGTGAAAATTGTTTGTGACGGTACACTGTTCTAATAACTATACTTTCTATAAGATAGAACGAGGTCGGTAGAGTAACAGAAATTGCGTAATGTGAACCATCCGTGGTCCGTGCCTATCCAATCTCAACCAAGTAATTAGCAAAATGTGACTTTTGAAATCAATATAATTGAGAAAGTTGGTGCAAAACAATTTAGGTACAACATATGGTAAAAACTGTCACGTGTGCTTACCTAGTATTGTATATGAATTTTAGATACCTTGAACATTATTTTAATTTTCTGACATGTCTATGTTATTCAGTATTGCATAGTCCAAACAATTTAGGTATCGGCGTATTGCATCTCCGGTGACAAGGTGATTTGATCTTTCATAAGAATACAAAATATATCGGTGGACTGGAGTTATACATTTTGGAACCTAGTGAAAACGACCTACTATTTTTGATACACGATACAATATTTAAAATGACATAATCAATACACAATATTTGAACTCCGGTAGAAAGCAGCATTCTCTTCGTAGCTAAGAATGTTCATCAGAATTTATCTTCCAACATTGTCCATGCCACCCTGTGTGTTGAGAACGATAAATATGTCAGAAACATGAGTATGTGGTTGTTTGAAAGGCTATATGTTGGCAGTTTTAACATGCCATCCAACCTTATTTAACCGACCAGTTTTTTCTTGTCATCGTGGAATCTTTTCACATGCTTGAAATTGAAATAAAGGTGCGCCTAGATACTGGCTGTGAATATTCTGGAGGAATTCTTAACCTGGGAGCATGATCCATGAAGAGCCATATTGACGCGACCAAGCATGGACCTTCTAACAATAGCACATTTCAGCAGCATGGGCATGAAGATACCTGCGGTTGAAGGAAAAAAAATTACATGAATGATAACGGACTAGCACATTTCAGCAGCATGGGCTTCAAGATACCTGCGTTTGAAAAAAAAAGGTGAATGATAATGGATCTAACTGCGAAAGTTAAATGTCCACGACACAATCATGGCAACATCATCGTTCGCGACGCCGACAATGGTAGCCACGGCGACGATAAGGGGCACCATGGTCACACCTGGGTGATCGAAAACAATATAACGACGGTCATCGTTACCGCGGCGGCGACAACGATTGAGATGGAAATTACAATGAGGATAGAAACAAAAGCATGGATGCAAAAAAGCTGCTGCAACAACATACCTCGACGACGAGCGATTTGATACAGAAATATTACAGCCAAGCGAATGTGCAACTAGAATATGGCGTGATTTGGGATTATGAGTTGATCTGGGAGCACATAAATAGGCAGGAGGTATGAAGTTCAAATATACTCGAGAGACATTTATGACGGACAAATTATGGAATCAAGATGACTGGAAAGAAAAAAAAATCAGGTATTTGATTTGGAAAGATTCATGGACGCTCCATGCATGCATATAAATTATGGAAGCTAATTAGTAATTTCAAATTTCCTGGACGCTGCATGCATGCAGATCAAATTTGGAAGGTAATCAGGAATTGCTCCTTGGAGATATAAACGGGTTTGAGACGTGCACTAACGGGTTTAAATGAGGAGCATGCCCTGATTCATTTCGTGGCACAGCGATCAATTCAATGGTTGATGATCTGGGTGCCCAGACACCATGGTGCCCCTATTATTTTACCTATATATATGTATATATATATATATATATATATATATATATATATATATATATATATATATAGACATACATCAGTGATCAATATACTCGACTTCATAAAGATATGTTCACTATTTATACGTGAAACCTTACCATATCTTTTTATGGGCGCAGCTCGCTTGATCCTATAGTGCAAAAATTATTTTTTACGGATGTACAAATTACATCAACAAATTTTCTAAGTCGTAGTGTTCTAGAAAAAACACCCGTTATATATTCTCTCTGGAAAAACCCGTTATATATTCTCTCTGGACATAAAGGGATATCTTACCATTGTCTAAATTTAATATAATTAAATACAAAAGAGTGTTTAGATATATTAACATTTGAATAAATCTTAAACATTTATTTATAGACACGGGGCATGATGTGCCATTTTAGATATGTCCGTTGCTGAACAGTCAGAAGGAATAACAAAAGATACTACTATAATATACACAAATAGTTATAACCGATGTTACCTTCCTAAGATCAGCCCATGCAAATCAACTCCCGTGCAAACTGAGAACTCCACATTTTGTGTCACAGTCGGACCGCCTCATCTTTCTTTTCTTGAACGGGTTCTAATTCGGTCCGATATAACAGATAAATGAATCTCTATTTATATTTACTAACTTGGCCCACAAACCTCTTATACGTGCCGATTACATGGAGTTTTGATTAGGTACGTCATCTACATTTTACATTGCATCGGGCTGATATTTGTTACGTGACATGAATTTACTTTTGCGCACGTATATAATTGTACGTAACAGCTTTTATCTTTAAATCTCGGACGTTAAAATTAAAATCATCGGTTCATATTTTTTAAGCATATGTGGATTAACCTAATGCCTCGAAAAACACCCTTATTTTGCTTTTAGTATATAATAGATCACTAAACAAAACTCCTACGATGCTTCCCAATTTTCATTTATCAGACTGGTACAGTAAAACATACTGCCGAAATGCTGCCCAATTTTCATTTATCACACTGGTACAACATGATCAGTACAACATACTTCCATTTCAATAATTTCCGGTACAACATGCTTCCATTTCAATAATTTCCATTGCAACATCATCACATTCTTTCCATTGGAGACAATTCACATATTACTCTAGTTGCAAGTGCAACAAGGTTCTCCATTTGCAATTGGAGATACATTTTTTTTTCCGAAATGGGGGAAATATTGCCACAGCTTCTGCATTCAAAGGATGCACACGGCTTTCTTTATTAGATTATTCATGAAACCTTACGAGAAACAATACAAAAGATCAATCTCGAAGCAACCTTACTATACCTACAATGGGATGAAGAGGGTGACAATACACCAACTCACATCATCAAAAACTAAATGTCTTCCCAAACCGCTCAATAGCAGGTGAGAAGCACATCCAGTCAAGCAGACTCTCAACGCACGCCAACGCCCACGCCACAGGAGTTGCTCCCGCCGTCTTCCTCGACTCCATCTTCAAGAGAGATCATCACATTAACCTTGCAAGACCTGCCGTCGATGCCACCATGACGCCAGACGGCTCCACCATCCTGCACATATACATCATCCCGCATCTGTCGTTTATACCCTGTAGCACCATGCCACTGAGACTCAGCGCCAACAATGTGGTGGAAGAACACCACTCCACCGAAAACCGCCAACATCCAGCAACTTCTCCAAAAACGATGCCCCAAGAGGTAGAACGACGCAGGGCGCGCCGCCATCGTCCGATCCAGGAGACCAGGACCTAGGGTTTCCCCCGGAGTAGCACGAGTGAGAGACCGCAGACTGTGACGACGATGCCTTCAAGAAGGTAGCGGCGCTACACGTCGCCATCGTCCGCCAACCGAGGTCGGAGCACGGTTTTCACCGGCAGCTGTGCATCCCCAACTCGCCGAGTGTAGTGCCAAGACGGGCAAAGATGACGCCTTCGACAAGGTAACGACGTCGACCGACGCCGCCATCATCCGCCAAGACCGAGGTCGAGGATCAGTTTTCACCGGCCGCCATGAAACCCCGGAGTAGATCACCATTGGCTGAAACCTGTGTGAGATCCCATGATCCCCCACACAGGACTACCAGCCTGGACGACCACCTCCGACGAAGAAGAAGGCCACCTCCTCCGTCGAACCCGAGGCTGCTGCCCCGGGCGTCCTCGTGCCGCGGGAAGATCCCAAGGTCACCACCCCGCACCGGCGAGAAAGGGAGGGGATGGCACAGCCCGTCCCCCCACCAACCACCACCGGTGCCACCGACGGGAGGCAGGGGAGGCCGCGGCACTGGCCACCATTGCCCCTCCTTCCTCCGACCGCCGCCGCCCAGCCATCACACGTGGGCAGGGGATCTACCGCCGCAGCATCGAGGGGATCCCCCAGCCGTCGTCCTCGCCGCTTCAAGAGGGAAGCCCGCAGCCGCTGCCACGCCCCGCGGCCTTTGCCCGGCGGCGGCGGGAGGCGGCTAGGGTTTCTGGGAGGGGGTGCGGAAGAGGGGGTGCGGTAGAGTTGCTAACTAGAGAGAACGACCAAACGCATAACCGCAATTGGAGAATCATACTTCATTCACACGCAACGCCTGCCCAGGTTCTCCACTTGCAAGTGCAGCATTGAGGGTACAATGTCGTCTTCAGGCACTCTGTGTGGTCACGCTGAGCAAATGCTCACGAACACGGGCAGCCTTCGCCCAGAGGAGCGACGGGAGCGTACATGCATTAGTTTCAGTTCAGAGCGCTTTGGTGTCCATGAGTAACATGTCGGCACTCTACCAGAAGGGGCAGGGGTGTCTCTCAATGGTATCCTGATGGAGGTGGTCGCTGTCCATTTAGAATTAAATAGCAAATGCACAGTCAAACTTCTGCAAGACAAATTCGTTCAATAGGCATTAGCATCAACAAAACCTTGCAACCTGTCACTTCTGCACCCCGATGGAGAGGAAGAAGCACGGAGTGGCAGGAGCTGGTACTACAGTCTACAAAGGGCAACAACTTGAGTCAAGAGATTATCCAAGCATTCGCATAAAAAAGAAAAAAGAGATGATCCAAGAGCACCACAGGATGAAGAAGCTTGTTCAAAAGTCAAGTGTAAGTGGGTGTGTTCTAAGAGGATGTGAAGTGGTGAAGCCTGCCATGTGTCAATGGTGTCATATACTAAAACAACAATTTTCAGAATGTGCACATGAGCTAGTCTTAGAGGTTTCTTGCACTACTTGTTAAATAGTCATGAGACATGCTTTCAACACAGTTAATTTGCAATATGACGAAAGCTCAAAAGTTTAGTTGCCGCTGGCATGGACTCGGAATACTCAGTAGAACCAAGTGCCACAGTCCCAGTAATCATCCGTACTGGAGTACACTTTCTTGAAAGTAGAACATTCAAGGCTCGAATCGGATTTCGTCGGCCTAAAAAGAAACCGACAAATAACAAAATAGGGATGCCACCGATTAGCACGTTGGATATGCTGCTGACACGCAGATGGCAAGACCACTTACGCTGTTACGCAGACTGTTGATCGATGGAGCTTACTAGCAGGTAATGGATTGGGCAGGCTAATTTGCTCAGGTTGGTCTCCGGGTCTGCATCCATAAAAAGTTCCTGCAGCACAAAGAACTAATTAAGTGATCATCCATTATTAGCTTAATTTTTTCCATCGACTCTGATGAGGATTTCCTCCAAGAAATGAAACCGCAGCAAACTGAATGTCTCAAACTACGGCGGTAAACCTGCAGGGTGCATAAGCCCAGATCAGAAGAGGCAGGCCGCTCTGATCCCGTTGTGAGGCTGGCGGCTCGCGGCTGCGACAGACAAGATGGGCCCCGCGACGGGGGAGGGGGCGTCGGCTGGCAGCAGTGGCTCGCAGCTGCCACGAAGGAGACGGGGGTTCGACGGAGAGGCTGGGGCCGTGAGTCCCCGCGACGGAGGGAGGGGCGGCGCCTCGTGGCTGCGACGTAGGAGAGGGGGTGCGACGGGGAGGCCAGAGAGTTCACGCGACGGGGGGAGGTGCGGCGGCCTCGGCGGCGGCTGCGGGACGGCGGCGGGCGCTCGTGGGAAGAGCACGACGAACAGAGTTCTGATTTGAAGAGCTTCCGTTTTCTATCAGATTTTTTGTTGATTTGATTCTGATTCTTCGATGAGTTAACTTTTAAATGTCTGTTGAGATTTGTTGTAGCATTATAGAATTTAGAGAAAATTTATGACTGATTTAATCAACGGTCACAAAAAAGTTAGATTTGACGGACCAAGATTCGAACCAAAGTTCCATGCCACCCTAAAAGAGCTCAATTCTCAATTCTTCGTAGAGATATTTTCTTGCTTTGTTTAAGGTGGTAGACTGGTACGAAGATCATGTCTATCTTGCTGTGTTTAAGGTGGTAGACTGGTACGAAGATCCTGTCCGCACGATACTAGTACGTTAAAATATTAATAACAATTGAGGTGAGCAAAAGTTCCCATACACGGTCATACACGCTTGAGGACATCTCCAGCGGAACGGCGCGATGCGACGCAAACGGACGCTGAGCGATCGTTTTTGTCCGCCGTTATCGGAAATGCATCTGGAGCCTGCTCCAGCGGAGCGACGCAAAGTGATCGAGCCGTCCGCGGAGACGCAAACCTGACCCAAATATGCCCAGGTTTGCGTCTCTGCGGAAGCTCGGCGGTCGCGCGGAGCGTCCTCCATTTCTTACCCGGTCCCGCAAGTCAGGGACAGCGAAATCGACCGCTTCGATTTGCTTCTTTTTTTCCCTTCTTTGCTGCCCTAGTACGACGCCACCACCCCAACCCCACCCGGCGCCGTCCCGCCGCAGCGCGGCAGTAGTCGCCGTCAGCTCCGTTCTCGCCGCGCGGGAGAGCAGGATCGTACTCGGGCTTGGCTCCGCCGCGTACCCGCCGGCTGATTTCGGGCCAAACGCTCCCGGTTGCGCCGCCCTTCCGCGCCGCCCTTCCCCGGGTGAGCTATGAGATCAATGGAAATACATATGACAAACCATATTATCTTGCTGATGGCATCTACCCTAACTAGGCCACATTGGTGAAGACTGTCCGTAATCCGAACTCCGAGAAGACGAGGAGGTTTGCCAAGATGCAAGAGGCTTGCAGGAAAGATGTGGAGCGCGGATTTGGTGTGCTCCAAGCTCGGTGGGCAATTGTCCGTCCCCGGCAAGAACATGGTCTCTGAAGACCATGCATGAGGTAATGACATGCTGCGTGATCATGCACAACATGAACGTGGAGAACGAGCGTCCTGATGGCCGCAATGAGAACCACTGGGAATTTCAAGGTGAGCTGGTGGCGCCACTTCCTGGAGCTTCATCTTGGCAGGAGTATCTACATATCAATGTAGAAGTCACTAACGAGAACGTCTCCAAACAGCTGCAGGCGGATCTGATTGAGCATCAGTGGACATTGGCTGGCCATGAAGATCATGCCTAGAGAAATACTATCTTATTTTCACGTAGACTTTTAAAAATTTAAATGTAATAACTATGACTTCGTTGATTTCCTTATTTTGTTGTTTGAAAACTTCATAAATTGATGCAAACGCGGAAATGCATCTGGCCGCTGGAACCACCCCTAGGTGCAAATGGACGCGCGGACAAAAAAACGGTCTCGCATATATCGCGGGATGTAAACGGACATTTCGAACCGCCTGAAGATGCCCTGACTTCCTAGCTCCCAGTACTCAGCTATACTAGTACATTGCGATCGTGTAGGGCCGCCGACCGGTGAGCAGCGCAGCACTTATATGAGATCACGTGCAAACTGGCGACCGAGCGAGAGAAAGAGTGAGTGGGTTTTGCCGTGGAGCATGGGCGTGCAGCTGTTACCAATTTGAGCTCAAACTTACATATGCTGTCACCTTATAAGATGGTCTAACTTTCTCCCAACTTATTCACCTTATAAGATGGTCTAACTTTCTCCCAACTTTCCATGTGAGATTAAATATCCCACCACTTGACACTCCCTTGTGAGCTGTTACCAACTTGAGCTCAAACTTACATATGCTGTCACATAGGTGGGCTTTAAGATTTATAGAGAAATATGAAATCTAATGTAGGCATATTTCAGCATAAAGACCGTCTCACACCAACGCTCTCGGTATCTGCGGGCTCCAAAAAATTATGTTTTTTGAAACATTATTAAATTCCGCGTGATTTTAAACAACAATTCAACCAATATTAAATAGTTTATACACATAAATAGTTTCACACAATAATCTAAACATACAAATTAAGTTATACGTACACGAATTTAAATAAATTGTAATTCAACTTGTTCAAGAATTGGGCGGTGTTTCCTCTCCTCTCCCACAAAACGACGAACACCTTGCGGTCGAGACGAACAAACAACATTGTCGGCCGCCATTGTTGTGCCGACTAGTCGCGGTCAAAGAGGACGTGTGGCGCCGCACGAGCGGGACCGAAGGCATGTTGTGGCAGCCGCGACGAGAGAAGAGGCGGGACTCGGTGGCACTATCAGATTGCTCCCCTCGGAGCACGGCAAAAACAGCTCCGTCGGCTGTCCCGGCCGTACCATGGCGACAGTTGGCTGGAGATGGCGTCAGTGGCAGGGGTGGGTAGGGTGGAGGCAATCACTGGATGGCGGTGGCATCAACAGCGTTCAGCGGGGTGGGAGGTGCATCAAAGAGAGTTGGAGGGGTGAGGATTGGGCGTGTGTGGCTGCCAAGGGGTTCCACGGACAAAATCCGACGTGGACTGAAGTATTGGTGCTCCCAAGTCCCAACCCAGCCCTTACGACTCCAAACCATGCCGGCTAGTTATGGCAAGGGGGGAATGGAGTCACTAAGAGCTTCTTTCGTGGTGGCATCTAATAAGAATATTAGGAAGCTACTGAATATGTCGGTGAAGATGCTTACACCTAGAAGCTCAGCCCGCTGCTAAGAAAACCACTTCCGTTGCTAGTTAGTATCACTACCATCGTTATCCTAACTGAATAAACCAAGGATGTTCGTTTTAGGTTATATTTAGCACGGCCCAACTACAAATTCCGGCGAAGGCGCAACAACCTGAACGAACCAACACAACCCGCACCAAAATAGAAAGTTGAGCTAACACAGTTACACAACCCAGGCTGTAAGCAAGCCCGCTCCATATTTCATTTGGAACAACAAAAAAACGGCCACCTTGGCTATTCCGATTCCTTTTCCAGCTCGCTTACTGGGCTACTGGGCTGGCAGATCTATGTGTGTTCGACACATTTTTTTCTCTATACCTTTATGCTTGAAAAAAAAGGTTTACAAAAATGTACAATGTAGGCATATACACGCTCACACGGTTCCTACAAGATCGACATTATGGAGTTTCAAGATTTAGAAATTCTTAATTGACATCTCACTTTCACGAAAACAATGCCTCCTAATGTCAAATTATCATCTTGGTAAGACCCACACAACATCAAACACGAGGTATGATCCATAATGGACTCAGATACACCTATCTTCAATAAACTTAGATAAAACAAAACTATCAACAATAAACCAGCCTATAGTTGGCTCTCATTAAAGTGAATTTTAGTTTTGATAACAAAATATCACAAATATGTTTAGATTTTTTTCCCTTTTACTAGATGACATGTTTGCCTTAGCCTTGTGCTTTTTTTCCTATGAACATTAGGAAAATTCTTCACGCATAGTCTATGGTCGTTTTCAGATGAAATGGGCTCAACTTTAAATTAATAAAACCTCAAACGGCCAAGTACAACACTCAACAGACTATTGTGGATACGATCTTAAGATTACAGCATGGAGGACAATAGAAGAAAGATAAATAAGGGACAACAAATCTAAGCTAAGTACGGAGAATAAAGCATGCCGTTTGAACCACAGCTTCATCGAGCAGCATCTTCAGTTGAACGAGAGGCAACACCGAGACTTCAAACACATGGCAGCTTGCGGAAATGGCCAGACCACATCAAACCCACATACGGGCAACACCAACACCCAAGTGTCCGATCGGCAGACGATAACAAAAAAATCGTAGGCTAACTGGAATGCAGGATGGAAAACATTGACAACGCCTCCAAGGAGGGCAGCAACATCCGAAGACATCGTCACAACCGCAAGTCGAAGGTCCTATAGAACTTTCGACAGCGTCCACTCCACCATCCCTGAAACACCGTGTGACCAAGGAAGAACCCAACTAAAGACGAACTTGGTGGGGAGGAAAAAGCCGTTGGGGCCCAAGGCCAAGCAATAACCCTAACAAC
This sequence comes from Lolium rigidum, assembly GCF_022539505.1. Taxonomy (NCBI): domain Eukaryota; kingdom Viridiplantae; phylum Streptophyta; class Magnoliopsida; order Poales; family Poaceae; genus Lolium; species Lolium rigidum. The sequence continues at coordinate 189,983,521 of NC_061512.1, read as the reverse complement.
CCATCTTGGGGTCGAGACTAGGCAGTGTATTTATATTTGACAGAGGCATAAAGATAAGTACACTTTGCCGGTCATGGGTGCGCTCTGCTTTGGCATGGGCGTTTGTTGGATCGGGTTAGCTTGCGCATCGTTCCCTTGCAACAGAGGATTGCGCTTCCATCGATGAGCTCATGCTATCTGCCTAGTGTAGCTAGTGTAGTGTAGCTTTGCTTTTCTTCTTCTTCGTTGCTTCCTGTGCTGCGCTATAGGCTGGTACCCTAGGAGCTCGTTGTGTTTTTCTGTATTTTTGTTGGTGCTATCGTTGTAGTCCTGGCTAGTTGATGGCTTTGTTGATTCAAAGTCGGAATTTCGAGCCTTATGTTTAAAGAAACCCAAAATAGCCGTCAAACCAAATCGGCCAGCTAGAGAGGCCAAGATGCCCCACATCATAGAAGTCAACACTTGTGATGTCAAGCATGACGCACGACTTGCTGATGGGACCATGCAACCCGTTGTTTGGGCACGTCCCTAGGCATCCTAGCGCGGCTTGACCCATTGCTAGGTCACATCCCGACCTTTCGACCGCGGAGTCATCCCTAAGGGCACAGAAGTTCATGATGACCTTAGCTACAGTAAAGCGTGTCCTGATGGCCTAACGATAAGAAGATCGAGTAGCGGCCAAGGAGCTCCCCAACACCATGTCAGTCGACCACGGCGATAACCTCTTGGCATGCCCCAATGCCGATGGCCGAGGATATAAAAGGAGCAGCCCATGAAGAAAGAAGGCATTCTCAAACTCACTCTTAATCTCACTCTAAAAACTCATTCTTAATAGCAGACAACCAATCCAAGACGACACACTCAGAAGCTCGTCCATCCACCAAACGCCAGAAAGCTCACAGGGTGATGCCAACTGCTTATTTATTCAGTGCAGGTACTATCTAGCATGTACTGAGTTTAAACTCTAGCTCAACTGATTGAGGAGTGGATGAGCACCTGAATTCAAATCCTCACAGATGCAAATTTTGGTTTATGCTTATACTTCATGCAAATTATTTGAGTACTATGCTTTAGATGAAAAGGGCCTCGCCCCGGCTCCATTGCATGAAACCACAATACAACATTCAGGTTTTTAAAGGAAACTCACACACAGGTGGGATTCGTAAACGATGTCGTCGTCTAACGCTGGTGCCGGAGGGCCTCTCTGTTTGGTCGCCTCCGGTCCTCTCCGATCCGTCCTCGTCCAGTGGATCTCGTTACTCTTGTCTGGAGGTGGAGGATGAGGGATCGAACGGAGATTCGTGTTCGTCCGAGGTGCTTTTTGAGGCTGCTCTCGATGTTCTGCGATTTGCGTGTGTTCGAACACGGTGAATCCAGCGGTGAATCCTGCGATACAAATGTGTGCGCCTCCCTCTGGAATCGGCGTCGGCAAAAGCCAAAACTTTGTTACACAGTAGACAATACAAGTAACTAGCTCCGGCTTGGCTGATGCAACAATGTCAATGACACTAGCTGTCAGAATACACTCTCCTGTAACAAACTGTGATTTTCGCGTGTGTTCGAACTCTGAAACAAATGGTGAATCCGACGATACAACTCTGCGTGCGCCGCCCTCTGGAATCGCAGATCAGGCGGGCAAATCGCACCACATACTCCTACAAACAATACAGCCCACTGACGCCCGCAAAAGCTAAACCCGTTACACATAAACTAACCAGCTCAGGCTTGGCTGATACAGCTATGGCACTGGTTGTAGGTTTCAGAAGAAGACGCCACCTCTTGTAATCAAGGGCACTTGTGCCCTCCCTCCTTGGTTTTCCAGTCATTGTAGCAGGCGCACTCCTCCCTGTTGCCGTAGAAGCCTGACGGCACACACAGGCAGGTCCTGCAGCACTTGTTGCAGAAGAAGAGGCACGGCTTCCTGTACTTGGTGTCGCTGCACCTGTAATCGCACTTCGGCTTGCACTCTGCACGCAACCAACACACAGATTAGTAACATTTCAGGCGAATCCTATCAGGTCGTGTGTGCATGTGCTCCGTTTCGTGCACTCTGAAGTTTTAAATCTACTATGTTTGTAACTGATTTTATTTGCTGCAAAGCCTGCCTCCAAGGTGCTATACATGTGGATCTCGCTGGTTCTGGTTCTAGCCTAATCTGGATCTCCAAGTACAGCAAACAAATTACTGTTCAAGGAAATCATAACCGGTGAAACACAAAAAGGGTGATGAACTGGAAGGGTGACTCACCGTATATCTTGAGACTACCGTGACCTCCCTGTTGAAATAATTCAGAAGAAGAAAAAGAAAAAAACACGTATCAGCAATAGATCTGCCTGCAAGATATCTCAAAGATGTTCAACTGACGCCGAGAAGACAGAGCCCTTGCTCACCTGGTGCTCATTATCCTGGCGCTGCTCTTCAGTTCGTGAAGCAAACGCCTGATGACAAAATATGCAACTGAGTGTGTAAGTATCTGAACGAAACAGATGGGCTGCCCGCTACGGGTGCCCTCCGGGTGGATCCGCCGGAGCTCACCTTGTGTTCGGCGATGGAGATGGCGAGGAGAACGACGGCGAGCAGGACGAGCAGCCTACCAGCTAGTGCCATATCTCTGAAGCTACTCAGGTTGCCAGAAGAGAAGACACCGGCTTGGCTAGTACTAGTGCAGTGGGTGGTGTTTACTGAAGAAGCGCAGCTCGACTGGGTAGAGTGAGGTGGATTTGAGGACGTATTTATAGAACATTAGACCAAACATGTGGATTCCAACAAGTTTTTAGAGTTCTTTACCACGAAAATGGTCGAGCTAAAGCTGGATGGAATAGCGAATCATAGCACAAGTGCAGAGCACAACATGCATCAAAAGTATTGCATTGACAGATGCTAGATACTCATGCCATGTTCATCCCATCTAAACCTTTTCGCTGTGCACTGCAAAGGGCAGATTTGATCTTGCTTAATCTTATCTCTCTCCTCCCCACCTGCAAGGTGGATTACTAATCCGATCTTATATTATTCTGAAGTGTTGGACTAGACTAGGACCTTAGCTAGCACAACACACGCGATCCAATGCGTTTGGACTGCCCCAAAATTAATTTGACGACCCGTCCCGGGCACAGATGCGGGTAGTATGATTTTCACTGCTCAGATCGGCGCAGATCTAGCTAATTAGGAGTAGCGTCCATACGAGGGCGGTGCTGAAATGCCGGTGCTTTGGGGGCGTCGCTTAGTTGCATCAGTGCGTGCACGTTAGAGCAATTCCAATAATATAGCCAGCTGATGGCTATAAGCAATATATCACCTCATTTATAGTTAATATATAGCTAGCATGTACAATAGTTGGCTCTAAGATTGCACTACTTTATCAACACATGGCCCACTATTTAGTCTCACAAAGTGCATAGGAGCACGTGCTAGAGCTGGCTATTGCATTATAGCCCACCCACCTTCTCTCTCTTCTTCTCTCTCCTCCAACTAAGCACATATATTATATTTAAATCCTTATAGCCTGCTGACTAAGCCTTATTGTACTTGCTCTTACCCTTCTTGCTACGCGCATGTGCCCCTTCACGTGGGACGCCCGGTGGGGAGCATGCAACTTGCAAGTGAGTTGGCGTCTCCAATGTTCTTTTTTTTTTACGGGCGTCTCCAATGCTTAATCCCCACCCAGTCCATAAGATGGGTCCTATACTTCCATGTTAGAAACAAGTTCTCTCAAGATTTGTCTTGAGCTGTTCGTTGGAGTTAAATGAAGATCAATACGTTGAAATTGACAAGACTGCTCGGATGCTCCTGTACCATCATGTAGATCCTACGGCTCAGAACCTTAATTACTTTATTTCTGTTATTACTGCTTTTAACCGCTCTTACTCTTTTTTTTTTTGATAAAGGGAATATATTAATATCGAGAAATACCAATTACACCCAGCCTCTGCAACAACGCCCCACCCTAGTGGTAGTACGGATGCACACAACCAAAAAAGAGAAAACAAAACTAAGAAACAAAAGTTCCGCTACAGTATTCTAGGCCTAGCAACAGCAATACCTCCACCACCAATAAAACACCTGAAATACAGACTCTCAAAAAACGACGCCTCCAAGAAGGAAACAGTGCACCAACACCATCGTCGCCCGACCAAAGATCTTAGGTTTTCACCCTGAAGATAGTCCCCGCTCTCAAAACAATGCCTCCAACAAGTTCATTGCCAGGCACAACCAGTTAAGGCCAGACCTTGGATTTTCACCCTGAAAGGTAGGACTCTGAACTTCGCATGTGTTGCCGCCCCCGCGTTCATACCACTGTTGCGAAGCCCGGAACACCAAGCCAGTCCTCAACAGCGCGGAGACTTGAACCTCCATTAGCTAGTCCTCCGATCTGACCTTCATGATATTCTCTTGTTCTGACTTCACCATGGACCAAAATGTCACTTGATGTCAACACAGAATAGAGCTTCGCGTCGCTCCCTCCATAACCAAATGGCTGGAATAAAACATTGGGTGCGCACGACCGAATACCACCCGATCCAGCAAAATCCAGGCAAAATGCACTGTTCCATTCACCGGCGGCGCCTTCCGGAACTCAACACTTCGGCCAGATCAAGAAGAACAGACCTCAGGAAAGTCTCCATCTTCGCGCAACGTAAACCCTAGGACCACCACCTTCAAACCGCGAAACGGACGAACAAGCCCCCTCGCCGCCATCCGCTAGCCAGCCGAAAACGAAGGAGGAATCGGAGTACGCACCATCCGAGACACACGCGACCCGGATCTCAGATCGGGCCTGCCACGCCACGCGGTCTTGGACGCCGGTACCACACCATCCACGCCTCGCAAGGTCGCTGCCCCCTTCTCGCGCCGTCAGCTGAACCGACGACGGGTCTATGCGGGAACTAGATCCGCAGCCATCAGCACCACCATCGCCGGAAGGCCATGGATGGAGCATCCGCCGCCGCTCGCCAAGGGATCTCCGCCCCGGACGCCGTACGCGCCTCCCCGCAGCCGCCGCCCCAGCCGCCGCAGTGGATCACCGCCACCACCACCCCCGACCCCCTTTGGCGCCGGGGCCCGCCGCCACCGTGGCCGACGCCGACGGCAGCGGCGGAGGGAGAGACGCGAGGGGGGGGGCGGCGATTGGCGGCGCTAGGGTTCGCCCTGGCGTCGCCCTGGGGGACGACGCGAGGACGCGTAGAAGCTTCAGGTTTAGTGAGCTAATCCCATAAGACAAAACTTTAATCATTGCATCGATGTAAACATGACCAACTACCATTCGATATAAATTAATTGTGTGGGTGGCTAGGAGACTATGGTATCACAAAACCCTTTCTATTTCCCTAATCTTGTTGTCTTCTTTTAACTGTCATGCTCTTTTATCCTTGTGATTCGTTGGTCACTCCGATCGTGCATAACCGAAGCGAAACCAAAAACCGAACCGAGAAAAACCTAGCCGTAACCAAATTATGGTTTCTTTTAGTTTTAAGTTAGGTTACAGTTAGCAAAATAATTAACCATATGCCAAGCAGTTAATTCGGTTAAACCGAATATCCCAGGTAGCGAGTAATATTTTTTATCTCGTGGGCGAGCTAAACTTCGCAGACTGCATTTATATACGCTCTGAATTTCAGTATAAACACAGAGGACAACATAGCGCGATGCTCGTCGTGTGTTCAAGTCCCAACCTAGGCTACATTTTTTTTTTACTTTGGCCTCACTTTTGGTATTTGTGTCTTGCAGAACATTCCATTCCATCATAAAAATGAATATATATGAAATATATGTCTATAAAATTTATGTGCTATTCAAAATTTGCGTCAACTTTAGTTAGTTTGGTTATTACCGAAACCGAACTGATATTTTATGGTTATTACTGAAACCGCACCGTATTTTTATACGAAATCGTATTTACCAAAGTATTAAAACCGTATTTACTAGAAAAGTATTAACCGAACTGAATTAACCAAATTAACCGAATGTGCAGCCGGATTGGTCACCAGTGCCATTCCAACTCCGAGGTCCTCATAAAGTGCAGTTAGAGCACTCTTTTTTGGTCATCTACATCTCTCTTCCTTCCTTGTTTCCTCCGGCGACACAACCAACGTGAGGTTAGTAGGTCACCTCTGATCGAACCCGGGAAAAAGTAATTAATTATATTTTTCTACTAATATTTCATACTTTTTAGAAAAACTTTATAATAGTACAATATTAATCAGCAAAAGTCTTCTATTATTTACTTAATATAGCTAAACATATAGAAATGTTGCTAAATGTTAGTTGTAATCATTGGTTTAGTTAAATAGCGGTATGATTAAATGTAATCCATGTATAATTACCCCACTATAGCTGATGTGGAGGATTTCCCCTATTTTCTATAGTCGGTTAATCATTGGTTGCAATATTCCTTGTTATACATGTAAAGAATCATTTAAAATAAACTTGCTTGTGCTCAATTCAATTGTATTTTATAACCAACGTTCTTTCTTGAATTATTTTCTAAAATTGCAAAAATGATGTTGTATATACATATTTGTGTAAAAATCTATAAAGAGAACAACTTACCAAATATCTTTATAGTGGTCTCTAGTATGTTTCTAGGTGACCATATTACTGAAAATTCAGGAAAATAAATTAAACATCCGTATGATTCTTTACTATTATTTTCTGGGTATAACGTGTCTTACAGGCTCATTAATAAGTCAAGAATCTGGTAGTGCCAGTTTTATTTAAACAACATTGGTTCTAGATCAGCGAACATAAATTAGCATGGATTCTACTACATTGTAGACCTATAGTTTAATTGTTTATATTCTCGCATGCACTGCTGAACATGGAAATCTAGTTCCTTACTACAGCACTACACTACATACAAATACTGGGGGGGGGGGGGGGGGGGATGACTCAAACTGACGGGCATCCAAATCTTGTCTGTCGCTCTATAAGCACTAGCCTTTTTTTTAGATGTCACTGGTTATGATTTTCGAATTTAAAAATCCAATATTTTCCATCTAATTATATTCTGGGGTTTGGGTATTTACAAAAGCAGACGTTTCATACGGATATAAATTCAAGAGATACGCCAGAAGTACACAACTGTTTATGCCTCTGTTGTTTCAGGAACCAAAGCCTTATTGGACTCCATGAATCCAAGAGGAGGATGCTCCACAGCTAGTAGTTTCTAGTGTCTTGTTTTCTGAGATCGTAAACGGGTGAATCTGCCATCTCTGCTTCCAAAGTTGAGCACACCAGGTGTCATGTTAATGTATTGTATTTAGTTGATACTGAATTCAGGTTCTTTGGTCACCAGTGATTGAATTGATTCTGTCATTTCTATTACTTCTGGGCAGTTGATGAACAGAATGGTATAACGTTTGTTTTCTATTACTTCACAATGTAACAAGTCATTTGCTTCCAAGTTGTGTTAAATGGTAATCAGATTAATCCACATTTGCCAAACGATGGGATTGACTGGTGTAGAGCGTATTTGGTGGGAGAAAGGAAATTGGGTGATGGAATATTCACCCAAAACATGTTTTACGCCGTCCCTCCCATCTAAAAAAAAAAGAAGATGCTCATTTTTTCTAGATTATTAACTATATCAAAGCTAAACCGATTTGCCGCAAGGAGATTAGTTTGGGCACTGTTGTTGTCCCGTTTTAGCCAATCAGATTTTGCCACGGTTACATCTTCCACTATTCACGGGCTGTTTAATCTGGACGTGGGGAAATTCCTTTCTTTTTTTCTAGAGTGAAAAAATCAGATCTGACCGGCTCCTTCCGGTATGGTTTCCGTTGCTCCTCCTTCTTTAGGGCATGTACAACAGTTTAGACACCTGCTGTCTGTAGTATCAGTCCACGTCAGCTATAGACAGCATAGAGAACAACTTCTACAGCAGAGTGTCTTTTGGCTATCTGTAACATCTCTCTTCACTGAGAAAAAGGGATCAACCGCAGCAAGAGGAGGCATTAAATTCCTCCAATCCCCGGGAAGATTTCTGGTCGATTTCTTGATAAACAAATTACATGAAGATGCGGAGAATTCAATCAAGGGCAGCATCCTTAGATCAAGTGTTAACACCAAAATCAGGAGGTGAAAAAGAACAAATCAGGCAGCAAGAACTTGAGGGTGCGGCCGCATCAGGGTATGCCAGATTGCCAGCAGCTGTGCTCGCCGGCGGCCGCGGCCGCGGCAAAGAATCCGCGACGTTTGGTAGAGACAGAGCACGGGCGACGATTGAAGGAAGCCACGAGGGCTTGGTGGAAGACCGGCGAGTTCGAGAGAACACGAGATGCAATCAGGCCACGATCCCACGACTTGCGACGGCCCCTTCGTACAATGGAAACAAGGCCGTCGGTAGGCAGCGATTTCTACGGCAATAGACCGTCTTTATTTCTACAGACGGACTAGGTCGTTTTCCGTTACTTTTTCTTACACGTCATCTAGTTTATTACGTGGAGCATATTACAGACGGCTGACTGTGTACCATTGTACATGCCCTTACAGGTTTCTTTCTCTTCTATCCTCACAATCCCCGGTTTCCCGGTTCACAACGTGGGACGGTCAAAGCGGTGTGGAGGACCCCACATCGAGCAACCATCGATCCGCACGTCACCACCGCTCCAATTCTCCATGCCAAGGAAAAACAGGAATTGACTGCTCTCCTCCTTCCCAATGCCGCCGCCCACATCTTTCCCGGCGCTCTCCTCTCCCTGCCTGGCCTTCTCTATGCGGCTGGCGCCATGACGGAGAAGGTCGGACCCCTCCTCTCCTTCCCAAGGACCCCCTCTTCCCAAGGAGTCTAGCGGCGGAGGAGCCTCCGTCACCCTCTCCGCGCGGCGCCGTCGCAATAATGGACGGTGTCGTCTGAAGATGTCCAGAACAGCCTCCGGCACCGTCCTGTAGATGCATGCAGCGGCGAGCCAGCTGACGAGGTCCAGTCTCATCTTCTCCGTCGATGTCATCTTTGTCAGACCTCGCCGGATCCGGAAGAAACCATATGGTCATTGACGTCCAGGAGGAGGATGGGAGCAGATGAGTGGGTGCTGGCGGCCAGAGCTCGCGCACATGGCGGCGGCGCAGCGCGGTGACGGGCCCTGCCTGGCCTACCGCGGTTGGTTTCCAGGAACGCACCGCCGCATGCCGGTGTCAGAGCCACTGCCACCATTGTCCCTCTCCATAGCTCCAATCTTTCTCTCCACCGATTATTGAATGCCTCCACCGATCCCTTTGGCTGATCTTCACATCTACCTCCACCGGACTCCTCTCTCCTGGCCGCCATGGAGGATCCTCGAGCCCTTCCGGCCATGCTATTGATCTCCGGAGTTTCAGCGTTGCCTGGGTACTCCGCGGCGCCGGCCGGACCTCTCACTGTCGTTCCGCTTCCGCTGGAAGGCGAGCTGTTCGTGGTGATGGGATTGATGGTGATGGACCTCGCTGGCTCTGGGTGCTCGACAGTTGTGTGAAGAGGGAGAGTTTCCAAGGCGATGTAGCAGGAGGCTCATAGAAATTTATCAGCAATGTCATGTTGTTTACTGATTGATTGATGTTGTAGGTTGCCATGCTGCTGTTGATGCCATGGTCGGGAGGCATTCCTCAGTGGTTCCATCTTCTGGTTTGCATGCTCCATCTCCGCCTCGAAGATGTATGTCGGTTGCTTCCATTGGTACTTCTGATGGGAGAGTTGTTGGGTCATTTTCTGGTGGATAATTTTCCTCTTCTGGATGGAATGTGAGTCAGCTGATAGTCCTGCTGGTGCTATCAAAAGCAGAACATAACCTGGTTATGAAGAACTTGCTTCATTTTATTTTAACGCCATGTCTTACCTTTAGTGAATCTGATTAGGGAGCTTTATGGTGCCAAACATCTACCACTGCCGCTTATTCCTTATGACGGACGGATTCAGTTATTATCTTGGAAGCTCTAATTGCACAGAGAAATGGGAAATTAATCTGGTTATTTGGATTGGCAATTTCTTAACAACAAGAAACAGTTCCCTCATATATTTTACTTTCTGAAAGATTAACGTTTTTCCACTCCAGCATGTCTTCAACTGCCTGTGATATTTTTCATATTCCTCTTTTAGAGGAGGGCTGCGATGCTCCTATTTTATTATTTCCAACAAAGCCTTGGTCTCGGAAAACATCAGGTTTTAGCACCCCGAAGGTATACGCAAAGTTCTCCCATGTATCCTCCCAAAAGTTTTCATTTGCAATGGAAATCATACAGTGAACTAAACCGTTGTTGTTCTACCTTTTACTTACTGATAGGCTTAATACATGAGGCCTGCTGCAGCGTTAGAATATTTTTTTGGAAGATAACAGATGTGGATTTTGCAAACAACTCACAATTAAGACACGAGATTATTTATTTTTCCAATACATGTTTGGTTGGACATGCTGGAAATGTATTTGTTTAGATTTCACAACTACAGATTCTATTCATACTATTATTCGATATATGTTGACCGGTCCTTTTCATATGGTTATCATATACATAGGCTCATATGGAAATGATTGTGATTCAGGTGGATTGATGTAGGCTGTTAGGTTTGAATAACTTATAGACATGTATTATGTATTATGGCATATTGTTTTATATGCGGTGTGCAATAAAATCCAGAATCATTTGTTAAGATACGAGCTAGCTTATAGATATTTTTCTTTTATGAGTTCAGCATAATTTTTATAAGGTTATCATCATACAGAGGTTCAGTGTTGTGAGAATCATTTCTCCTTTAAGAGTGTGTTGTCACTACTTTCTTTGAAGAAACACTTCGTCAAGCTTCATTTTGAGAGTCCAATGATCGGTGGAATGAGACAGATAATTAAAACCATTAATTGCGGTTGTTGTTCAAACTATTACGTTTGCTTTAAAGATAAAAGTCTACAAAGTTACTCCCATATGGTCAGATTATGTTCTCTTATTACCTTTTCCAAGTAAATTGTTTGAAGTTTTGATAAAAAATGATCTGACCTATCCACACAAGTTTTTGATTCATTTGCTTGGTCATGATGGCTCTGCTATGATGCTATGATCTAGATTCTTGAACACTGAAGACCTCACAGCATGCGCGAGCAGTAAAGATAACCCTATGCACTGGCTTAGATTGATCATTGTTGCGGTGGTTTGTTTTCTCAATCAGTTCACGCTTGGTCTCCACACTTATCTTGCAGGAAACTTAAGAAAATAGAAATGCAGGCCACTCCAGTAAAAGATGTCTCACCTCGATCTCGGCGGAATGCTCTTTTGCATCTTTCACAGATCTTGGAGAACAAGGACCAAGAATAGAATGTGTATGAATTGGGGTTCATTGTCGTTGACCAACTGGTATCTCCTGAACACTCAGTTTCTTGATCCTCCACGCTGACCTGCACATGAGATTCATGCTGTTAGCTTAGCCATCTCATTCAATTATCTGCCGATATTTACTCAACCTTCAGTATTTCATCTGAGCGTTTGAATTTTTAGTTCCACTGTTATCATCTTCATATGAAACACCTACAATTAGACATGTTCATCTTCTTTTTTACTAGCTGACATTACATATTCCTTTTTCGGTTTATTTTTCTTAGTAAACTTTATTTTGACCTATGGACAAAGTCGCATAAGTTTTTGTAGTGTAAACCATCCGAAGAATTTCAACTTCCTACATGTGGCCACACGCTGTCATGGTTGTAAGTACTCCCTTTATGCTATGTTTTCTATATTTATCAACTACCAGTGCGGTGGTGATTTGCAAGTGTCTTTTGTTAATGTGTGTTTTCGTGAGGCTAATTGCTTTCTGTTTGTTGTCTGTGCTAGGGAACATCAGGACCAACACATTACCATGTTTTGCACATGACGAGATCGGCTTCACTGCCGGGGCGCTTCAGGAGTTCATGCATCTGCTTTCTTACCTTACGTACAATTAGAAGAAACATAGCCTTGTTTCTCTGTTCTTTCCAGGTACCAGAGGAGCACAAACATTGACATTAATCAGTACGTAACACCATCTATTGTATTTGTCTGGCTAACAATACCATCCATTGTGTTTGTCTCCCTAACAATACGTAATAGGTTGGCCATTCTTTTTTTTTTTGCGGGGAATAGGTTGGCCATTCTGTGTACCTAGCGTTCAGTAGGCGGTGTTAAGAACTTACCCCCTGGATGATGCTTATATGTGCCTATCTACCTGAACACAGGGAATGATCTAAGGTAACTCTTTTACAAAAAAAAATTCATGAGTTATCTATTTATTGTTTCTGAATTTTATTGAAAGGTCCATGGTTCTTATTCTTCAGTTGGAGCTATGTTTAGATTGTAGATGATTGAAAGCAAATTCATCCCATATATTTCTCTTCATTATTATTTATTGTAATTGAAATGTGAAAGGGTAGAGTTTATGACAATGATGTACTTCATCATAGTCAGTTGGTTAAGAAGTAGTGATATACTAATGTACACATGTTCTGCTTGATGTAGGATTCATTTTATAATTGTTGAAGTTTTTCCCATATGAGACTTTATATGGAAAGCCCTGGCGTAACTAGAAAGAAGGCTAAGTACGTGCAGCTTTAGTAGCAAACCATCTTTGTTTTTACCATCGTTTTGTCCCACACATAATAACAAGAAGTGGAGAGACTCAGGACCTACCATTGCGCTATTGCAGCAACTAAAAAAGGTATATTTCCATATCATCTAAATACTAGCAGTCTGAATTCAATGTATATTTAGTGTCTGCATTGCAACTATGAGAAAAAAAAATCATCCAACGGGTTGTTCCCAACCTAATAAGCTATGCGACTTCACCAGGTACCGGATGAATTATAGATAAATGATGTAGACCTTACCGTAAGGAAATATTTTCAGGATGAACTTCAGATAAATAATACATGCCTTACCAAGAGAGGGAATATTAACTCCAGATTCTCCCTTCTAGGAAGCACAAGATTTTGATCTAGAGAGCCAACAAGTCTCACCAAACCTTCCACAAGCAAGCACCTGAAGTGATGAACCAGATAAGCTGCTTGCAAGAAAACTGGTGGCTGAACACTGTTGACGATAAGGGTTAGCATTAGTAGCAGCAACAACTCCGGTACTGCCTGCACCACTTCTTCTCCGTTGGTATACATGAGCTCAAGTAGTCCCAACAAAACAGGATTATCACTGATAGAATTAACGGCGAGACTGCGAGAGGGCCACCATCTTCAAGTTGTACATACTCATTGTTCACTTTGACTTTGGACTGCGGAACACATACAAACAAAAAACATTTGCCTGGTTGTTAATTGTCTTCACTAATTTCTGTTCATTTCACATTGCAAGTTCGAGCTTTAGAATTGAATAGAAATTTTTTCCCTACTGCCTGATGCGTGAACAAGACAATGTATGCATTTAACGTTTTTATTAAACTCAAGTACCAGTTGCAGAGCAAGATGAAGACCAATTCAGAATCTATGAGGAGCCCAAGAATGAACATGACTATATGAAAAATGCCAGGTCTCAAAGGAATGTCACAACAGAAGCAAATGGCATCTTGAAACACTCATACAGAATGTTCATACCTACAGATAAAAGCAAAAAACAGGATTTTGGCCTTACAGAACCATGTGCATCTGTACCTCAATGTTCTACCCAGAACCAAAATCAAAATGTAAATTTTCGACTTACATTCCTATGAGTGCAGTAGCAGCAATGTTTAACTATTATTAGCATCTTCATTGACAGTAAATATTATAGCCACATTCTAAATTTTACATTATGGTTCAGAACAATCAAAATGAGTCAGTTGTTTTAGAAGTTCAGGATTCAACCCTCTAATTAGGCCTAATAGTAAATGAAAATTAGTAAAATTGTAAGAGGACTTGCTACCTTATGTTTCTGGACTCTATGGGCACCTCTGTATCTGGGAGGAGTAGAGCATGAATGAGCAAGTGCCCAGCCACAGAGCTATAGAGAGGGCGAGTTCGACGGGTTCGATGTGCCGCTGCGGGACGACAACCATGCCCATCCCGGCAGCAGCCTGTCCATTGCATTGCAGCATAAAAGGGGCAGTTGTAGTGGAGTAGGACCTGGGACGTCGCCGGAACATGCAGAGGGGAGCAGTAGGATGTGGTCGTCGGCGTCGATTGGCGGTGACGTCGGCCGGAGTCGATCTGCATATAGGGGATGTCAAGGTTTGCAGCGAGAGACGGTACAAAGTGATTGGAGGGCCACCGCGTGTTGAAAGATTAGATCAGGACGTTGGCTGCAGGCTGGCGCCTAGCGCCGGTGTCCGGCCGGCAACCGGATTTCAGTTGCCTAAGGGCATCTCCAACGGGGCGACCCATCCCGCGCCCGCGCGTCCGGATGGGTCGATCCGGACAAAAACCCGGCCCAACGCGGGGACGCACCGCAAAAGCGGACGGCCGCGGCGTCCGGAAGCGCGCAAACCCGGCCCAAATCCGGGCCGGGTTTGCGTGGCCGCGGATGGCACGCGGCGTCCTCGCGTGTCCGCCCTGTCCGCGTGGCCGGCCCACTGTCGGTGCCCGGTCCTATTAAATGTGGACCGGGGAAGTGGACCTGTCCCTATCCGGTCCCACTTTCCACTCCGGCCGCACGCGCGAGCTCGGAAGCTTCCGCGCCGCCATGGCCCCGAGCGCGAGTTCTCGCCATCCGCCAACGACCACGAGGCCGGCGGCGGCACGCCGGTCGCCGCGCGCGCCGTTCGCCATGGGGCCGCCGGCGACGCCGTACGCGACTGGATCTACGTCACCGTAGCGGTGGCGCGGATGTTCTGGGACGCCGGCGTCCCAATGCCGTGTGGGGACGTGCACCTCCCCCACGGGCGGCACCCGAGCCCGGATCGGGTTCCGGTGCCGCCCATCCCGGCGTCCGGCCGCGCCCGCTACGCCGAGATCCGGAGGCGCCGCGCTCAGCCGCCGGCGGACCTCCGGCGAGACCCCGCGTACGGCGACGCAAGTCCCAACCGGGACTTGTGGTTCGAGGTGGAGCACGATGCGCGGCGGCGCACGTGCTTCACATCCGCGGCACGGCCGCGGCCTCGCGCAGCCAGTGCACGACCGCTAGGCGGGCCGGCCGCCGCCCGGCGGCCTCTACATCGGCGAGCCCGCGCCCCGGCCCCCGGCCCGGCCGCGCCGCAGCCCTGGGAGGAGGAGAACGACCCGGAGCCGCAGCGGCGGCGCCGCGGCGTCCCGCGAGCAGCGAGGACCTCGACGAGCTGGCCAAATGGCCGCTCCTCGCCAGAGACGCTGCGCACCTCCGCGGCCGGAGGAGGCGGCCGGAGAAGGCCCGGGGAGGACGCCCGGGCGGACGCGTGGGCCTTCCTCCACCGGGCGCGCCGTCGGGGAGGAGGCCGCTACGCATCGAGCGGCGCTCCGGGAGGGAGGAGCGCCGGGCCGCGCGCCCGGCGGAGGAGGAGCGCCGGCCACGCAGCGGAGGAGCGGCCTCCGACGAGGAGTCCGCGCGGAGGGCACGGCTGCGCGGCGCGGCGAGCCCGCCGAACGCGCACTCCGCCCGGGAAAGGGCGCGATGGGACCCCGGCCGGAGTCCCGGTGCCCTCCGCGTGTCGAGCCGGAACAGCGCGTCGCCGCCGGGCGGCGTCGTCGTCATCGACGCCGACGATGACGAGTACTACCGGGGGTAGTGCTGCCGGCGGCCATCGCGAGCTCGCAAACCCCGGCTAGGGTTTGCTTTTTTAGTTTAAAGCCATATATGGCTTTCTTTTGTGTAAAATTTGCCCAAAATAGGGCTAAGTTTAATGACCAACTAGTTTAAATTTATGTTTTGTTCTTTTCCTTTTTTATTTTCATTTCTGTTTTATTTTATTACCAATGCGGCTGCGTCCGCGCGTTGGGCGCAGCGTGCGACCCAAACGGACACGCGGACGCGGGCCGCTGTCCGGGTGTCCGTTCGGCCACGCAAACGGCCCAAAACGGACGGCCCAGCGCGTCCGTTTGGGTCGCGCGGTTGGAGATGCCCTAAGCGGTGCCATGACTTGAGGGAAAGGGGATGGACAGAATGAGAGAGAGAGAGAGAGAGACACGACGTGAGTGTAGGTACAGGTGCCTGCGCGTGAGAGAGAAATGAGTGTATGTACAGGTGACTGTGCGCGAAAGAGAGAGACGCGGTAGAGAGCCGTACCACTGTCCACTGCCTCCAATCGTGCCATTTATTAAGGTCGCTAATAGACAACACAAACCCATCAGACATGTTAAGTTTTACAGCTTAAATGGGCCTCAAAGAAAACGACACTATTTGCAGCCTTTAAAAAAATTGAACCTACTATTCTACCCATAATTTTTAGGTATTTCTTTGCCACTTTATCAAAAGAAATAAACAGGCTCCAGACCAAGTATTATATATTAGCATTATTTCTCTACAGTATAAACAAACCGAGATCGAAAAGATAAAGAACTAGCTCTATTTTGCTAAACATGGAAATAGTTTCTCCACTAAAGACACTGACCAACAACATAGGCATTAGACAATATATACTTATCAGCCACCTGCTTAAACTCGTGAATACCATCATAAATTGCCATTGAAGCAAAGTTTTCAATGTGTTGACACGCTCCATCTGTACCTCCATCATCACACTACTCAAAGATAGTCGACTGAGTACGCTCAACATATTGATAGGTGGTGTCGACCTACTCTAAAGTGCGTTGCCAGCCTTTAGTCAGCGCCTGCCTCCGCTTTTATCCTCAATACGTGATTCTCTTCTAAACCAAACACATCAAAAACACAGAATCCAAGCTAAAATGAAACACATAATACACTTCCCACACGGTAACAACACGGGCGCGGCGTGCGCCGCGCCGCAAACTTCCTAGTACAGATGTATGTACACACTAAAAATATGTCTAGATACATCCATATCTATACAAACTTGAGCTTTTTTTTAAAAAAAATGGAGGGAATCTTCTATTCCTAAATAGGAGCACCCCACTACAAGAATTCTCTCAGCATGCAAACCGTCCACCTAAGCAATAGGAAAATGCTTGTAATCGGGCGACCGATCCCGCCCTCGGATCGGTCGCCCCGACTCGTGCCCGCGACTTCCTTCTCTGTCCTCTGCATGCTCGTTGCCGGTCTGTCTGTTGCCTTTTTTTATTTACCATTGAAAGCACGCTGCTCTTCTGCTGCACCGTCTGCCACCGAAAGACCGCACGCTGCTCTCCTGCTGGCTGCTGCACCGTCTGGCGTGTGAGGAAAAGGCCCATGCAGTTAATTTAGTTTCCTTTGTTTCCTTCCTCGCTTGCTTGTGACCTCCACAAGGATTGAACTCCAGGAGATAGCTTGTAGTTGGTGTACTTGCCTAGAGCCCACATGCATGGATAGGTCGTCAAGCTAGGATGCATGTAGCTATAGAACTAGCACTAGTACACATAGCTACTTTTTTGCTCTCAGTAGCACGATCCTCAAAACAAGGAGACATGATTTAGAATTTTTAGATGTCATTTATGCAATTATTTTGGATACTTTATGGTACCCCTGAATTAGATGTCACTGATTTATTTAGATTTGCATTTATCTATGCACAAAAACACATCTAGATACATGTATATCTAATAATATACGTGACATGTAATTCGTGACCGAGGGGCTATTTTTGTCGTGAGCTTTTGCTGCAATGCTACATACGTATTTATTTTTATTGTAAAAGTACAAAAATTATGGTGCAAACAAATAATAATTTGGTTTTGATAGGTTTTATTTTTGTTTTGCCCTTTTGCTGCAATGCTACATACGTGTTACCTTTGTTGTAAAACAACAAAATGATGTTGTAAAATTACAAAAATTATGTTGTAAAACTAAATATTATATTGTAAAACTACAAAGAAATATGTTGTAAACCTAGTAATATTATATTGTAAAACTAGTAATATTATATTGTAAAACTACATAAAATATGTTGTAAACCTAGTAATATTATATTGTAAAACTAAAAAGAAATATGTTGTAAACCTAGTAATATTATATTGTAAAACTAGTAATATTATATTGTAAAACTACAAAGAAATATGTTGTAAACCTAGTAATATTATATTGTAAAACTACAAAGAAATATGTTGTAAACCGAGTAATATTATATTGTAAAACTACAGAAAATATGTTGTAAACATGCGAATATCTTGGTACGCTCGTTTCTTGGTTTGTTATAAGTTTTTGCTAGAATGCAACATATGTGCTTTTTTTGTAAAATTACATAAAATATGCTACATAATACAAATATTTTGCGTCAATCATATTTGTTTGTTTATTGTTCTTCTACTGAAATGATACAAACTTCATTTTAGAAATGTTACGATACATACTGCATTAGATGGTGTAAGGAAATAGGAGAGAATAGTCATAGCATGCACATGGTGGGCTCCACCCATGTGGCTAACAACACCACACGACCAAGATATATGCATGCAGCATGCAGTGCAAACCCACTCACCAGCAGCCGGGAGGGACCACACTCCTGAGCCTGTCGCCTGACGCAGCGCAAAAGCCGGCAGGGACCAGAACATGGGAGGAAAAAGGAGGCAATGTTCTACCGTACGATGGTGGATCAACGACGCAGCTACAACCGATCTTTGGCACGCGGATCCGGCGACCGACGCCTAGCGCGGGCCATAAGCAATATGCCACCTCAGGAAAAACTGTCCACCTGCCACTAAGTACATTTCCACGTCACCTTTTGTTTACTTTTTCTACGTGTCTTTTTTAGTCCAAAAAAACATTGCCTTATTCATTCGGTTCAAGGGCTATTGGCTTCATCGAGTGTATAGATGGTGGACCAATACTGTTGTTTTCATCTTCTCATGTGCGATTTCTCACCTTCCTCACAATAAACAAACTTACATTTATCTTTTTCTACAACAGAGGACGCAAAGTCTGCTTCTCTTCCACGAGGCTAGCTTTAGGCTAATGATAGTCATATTTCATCCAGTTATTCAGCTTCCTATTCCAGCTTTGCCATTCTTCATTCATTATCCACTAGCAACCCTTTGATATCCATCGTTTCTCCTTGTGTCGGCCACACCCCCGTTACTTATATATATGCCCACTCTCCCTTGCCTATGTGTTCTCTATATTTCTGGAAATTCAATTCGGCTCCCGGGTGCGTATGCTCCCTCTACCAACAAAACATATTTCGAAGTGTGGAAAAATTTTGACAAAAAATTCTACATGTACATCTCCATAATATGTGTGTATGCGTCAAGTTTCACGAAAAAATAATATTTTTTGTGGCCTATGTAAAAAAGAGAAAACTTATCCTGTGAAAAGCATTGTTTTCAGCAGTGAATTTTGTCTTTTTTACACACGTCACATGATAAGTTCATTTTTTATGAAACGACTTTGTGAGCGCGTAGCACGTGAAGATGTACGTGCGGATTTTTTGTTTCAATTTTTTTGAAATTTAAAATACATGTAACATGCATTTCAAAATATAGGGAGCATATGCTCCCATGTTCCAAAACACCACTCCTATATTTCCCAATGATCCCTAGTGACCTTTCGGAAGCAACCTTCATTCTGTTTCCGTGTAGGATCTCTTATTGAGTCGAACATCCAGCTTCACTACAGCAAGAATTGCCACGATATAGCGACGGCGACAATCGCGCGGTATCCTGCTGGGTTGTGACACCACATGTCGCATTGTAACATTTTTGGTGATGATTTCTCAACCGACGCCACAACCATGACTCCGCTTAGCCGCTCAAGTCTCCGGCAACAGGTCTTGGCTCCAAAACCTCTTTCCCCATTGGCAGCTGCACTCGCTCACTTTCTCTGGTAAATCTCTCCAAAATTATGTTTGTTTAGCTCTTCCAGCTTAAGCGTTTGCTAATTTGCTCCTTTTGCAGATTTTCTCCTTCCCTAGAACACATGCTGCTCATATCCTTACTCTGATTGGTTCACTAATTATCCACATTATATGAGGACACTGTTGTAGTATTGAGAGAAGAGACACAAAGAAATGGAGCAAATGATTCTCTTGTTTGATTGCAATGTGGGAGACCCACTTATATACAGGGTGAAGGGGTGTGTTGGGGAGACACCTCTTCCCCAACAAACACCTTCTGGGAGGCATCCCTCCCAATACACTTGATCAATTTGTCATCTGTATATTGCAATCCAAAAACTCCTCCTAAAAAACCTGTGGGAAAAATTGAGGAGAAATATTATAATGTTATGCCACCGAAAACTCCTTTAAAACTCAGTGTGAAAAATTAAGGAGAAACCATGTGTCATACGTCCGCACTTGTATTTATATTGTCTCATTAAAAACCTTATATGAGAAACCTTAGGAAAAACTCATAAAGAAAAAAAGAGTACAACATAAGTGATCGGAAGATCATCAACGAGTTATAACTAGGGATTTACTCCCCCTCAACATTGCAAACCTAAAGGTTGTCTCATACCAATTCCATAAACTTAATTTTGGAATACAACTGTTGGTAGAGATACTGTGAATATCACAATATTTTGTAATTTATGAGGATAAATATAACTCATAAGCAATACAAGTGACATTATCTTGGTAGATAATGATAGGTGATTCGAATGAATCTCCACATGAACTCACATGTGGCCAATCATTCTACGAATTCATACACATCTTGTGATGATTCATATGATTTCTGCAGAATGATCACTGGAAGGATCCATTTAGAGTCTATTCTGAAGGCTTCCTTCTGAATACTCTTCCAGTAAATCCAGTCTTTGATATGGCACTGTTGGGATCAGATAATTAGCCACTATCATATATCACACATTAGTCCCATCTTGATTTTCATACTAGAAATAATCAAGAGTTTTGTGCCTTGGATATATCTTAGAATAATCCATACACAAACCTTATACCTTTCGGGGAATTGCACTCTCAATAAATTGCCAACAAACATAATGTCAGGCCTGACGTATTTTGCAAGATATCTTAGTGCTCCGATGGTAGATATGGAACTTCAGCTCCATCTATCACTTCACCATCTTCCCACCTTTACAAGGATTGGTATCCCATATTAGGTATAATATGACCATATGTGTCTCTGATATTATATATCTGTATTGAACTTATTCAATATTTTGGGATATATGAAGACTGATATACATTTATTCCTGGGGGAACAAGCTCAAGTTAAGACTTAAGCACGATTTGGTTTGACCCAAATCTCCGTCTTAAAATGATTGTGTGTATCTCAAATGTCTCGCATGAAAACATTGATGATAGGATCATCAACACCACTTATGTGACGTAAAATCCAATTAAAGATTTATCCATGAGTACACATCAACAATCATTGATATTAGAGTTATCCTTATCATGGAAGAACTCACACAGTCGGTTGTACCAAATTATTATCTCCGTCTACTTCAAGTCATAGAATGACTACAAAAGTTTCACACACACATGTTGCGATTTTCCTTTGGATTCAGAATATTAAGTCCTTCAATGACTTCAATATATAAGTCCAAATTGAGTGACCAGTGGGAGTATGTAGGCACAACTACATACATCAACCACATGGATCATGACTGCTAATGACATTTAGTATCGAAACATAATTCCACTCATACCAAGAAGGTATATCACATCATGACTGATGTCGGGCTTCTGCGAAAAACCCTTGTGCTACAAAAGCCTCGCTTTATCACCACCTCATTCTCTCTTCCCTATGGGAGATACTTATGAGGAGAAGGTTTTACTATCGTAAGTACCTCTCTCTGATGAGCGAGCGCTATTCTTTATCAATTGCTTTCTTTCATTTGAACCAATATAAGTGCAACAACACTCTCCATGGATTTTGGTTCAGGGCCCAAAAGGATTTTAGCAATTCCAGGAAGATTTATATGTCGACATATGTAGACTTTCTCATATACGATTCTCATGAATCAGTATCATCAGTGGAATTTTCATTGTGCCTCTCAACTCGTTGTGACTTCCCATAACAACAGAGTCAAGGTGTTTCGATGTCCCAGCATACAAAAATGTGTGCACACTCTGCTGGGTCCTGGATGATACACATCCTTCAGGTGTCATTCAATCTCAGGTTGAACCACATTTAGTGATTGGGAGACCATCTCCTTTGTTCCAACAAAAACAAAGAGAACTTAGTCTCATATGATCATAATTCTCCCCCTCTTGCTCTCATATGGGGAGACGAGTGGTTTATTAGGTACCTCCACTCAATCTGATACATGGA
Source organism: Lolium rigidum (assembly GCF_022539505.1). Lineage (NCBI taxonomy): Eukaryota > Viridiplantae > Streptophyta > Magnoliopsida > Poales > Poaceae > Lolium > Lolium rigidum. Next base: position 189,961,379 of record NC_061512.1, on the reverse strand, counting down.
CAAAATGACACCTCTGTCATTAGTAAATATATTGGCAGATTATTTGCAATAAAATGCAAATTACTCATAACCTGAACCTCTAGTTCAGTTTCTTAAGTACGTGGATCAAATGTCAACGATATTTCTTAGCCATTTCCTGGCATTCCATGTAGTACATATCTCCCCCTAATGCCAGAAAATGTCCTTATTGCAAAAGCAATCAGCGTACAGGCCCTAACGCCCTTTTCAGGGTTAAGTTATGTGACGGATTAATAATCATACCACAGTTATTATTCACATAGATCCCAAATATATGTGAGGGCCCATGACATACGCTGGGGTGGTGATATCGGATGCAACCGATTACCGTAGATGGGAAATCCTATTTCCACGTACAAACTGCAAGGGGACGCGGTATTAAACATGCGGCGTGTGATTTCGCATTTTACCACCAACTAAATATTGGAAAATCGCAATTATGTAACATTGACCGTGCAACTTTGACTCTCTTTCAGAAGAGATCCAGCCAAACCATTGTGGGTATGTACAAAATATACTGAATATGACCATTGTATGTTCATGAATCAAATTCAACGAAAATTCCATTCCAATGGCATTATCCCACGTTAGGATACTTTGCTCTAAATTCGTCAATTTGAGCACTTAATTCAGTATTCACATGGTTTTGTGTGAATGATACACACATAAGACCATCTTCAATATGCATTTGTGCAACCACGAAGCACCAACATAACCCACACAATGGTTGAGTAATCCACATACATTCTTGAATGCTTTCAAGAGTAATGTGTGGCTCATTCTAAATTTTAAGGTGAGAGTGCCTTAAAATTAATTCCCATTATGGCACGTCTAGTGCACATAAAATCTTATGATTGTTGGGAATTTTCAACAGTCAAGTGTTGGTCAATAGAATTGTCAATAATTTCTCTAACTTCCCATACCATGGTGATAAAGGAGGAAAAATTATTGTGGACGCAACAAAATTGAGTATGAAATGATTCATACACTCAATTTTCTCAACTATCATGTCCTCGGGACATAATGTTGCGAATTATACTACATGTAGTAGTACAATTATAGGCTAATGATATTTAGGATAACCAGGAGACTACACGAGATCTCCAGGACATCTTGGGAATAAGCATCCACAAGTATATCATCACTGTAGCGGAGTTTAATTTTCCTTCTACAGTACCAGAATATTTCTGGTTGTTCCTTTGAAGTTGAACTTCAATCTTATCCCATTAAACTTATTTTCCTTCTCCGATATGGAGTTGGTGGTATGATTCAATCAGATACTTGACATATTGATAACCATTTGTACGATATTTCGTACTACCATCCCTTTGACAAACTTGAGAGTTGTCATTGCGATCATTTCTCTTAAATGATCCATTCCCTTTTGAGATATATACTCCATTTTTATTTGTTATTTTACCTTTATTTTACATTCAACTCTCCATGGTTTTTAACCACTAAATTGCTTAGCACTAAGAGCGCAAGCATGAATTTCAGGCTATGGTATAACACCCATTGAACATGACGATCCTTCATAAGAAGTTCATCATATTTTCGCCCTGAAATAAAATGATATTTATATTTACCATCATAGGAGAATGTAAAGTACAGTAAGGGCTTACAATCAGATATGTATCCGAAATTGCCTTATCATATAATCTCAACTAGATGTTGATTTATAGACAAATAACTTATAAGCCTCAACGGACTCGAAGTCCCGAACACGAATGAATAGTCATTGTGTGATGCTTATAACAATATATCTCCTTAAGGGGGTCCCAAAAGGGAAAATGGATATTCACCATCCATTTAAATACTCAATTTGAGAATTGAGTCATTGCGATTATGCTATCTTATAAATAGCCATGACATTATCTACATGTGGAGTTTCTGTGGCGACATGGCCACGGGTCGACAAAATCATCAATGTCCAGGATCCATGTTAAATGATTACTCCCACATAATGTCGTCTCATCGCACTACCTTTCGAGAAAGGTCAGCCATATGATGCATTAATTTACCATGAGTAAATTAAGTAGGATGAAAATGCTATGGCTAAGCATAATCATGGTCATGGTGATTCGTAGTGACCCATAGGTCAAGCCTTCCACAAGAACGCCACAATGTGGTGTAGATCTTCAAATTAAAGTTAGTCACCTCAAAAGGGATAAATCTTTAATTTCAACACATGGAGGTAGTCAACCACCTAGTGGTGCCTCACTCTTATGGACATTCTCATCGATCATAGCCTCCACAACCTTATGTTATTTATAACACATGAAGGTAATTACCATAAAATGGTGTTAAACCTCTCAGTTGTGCCTAAAAATTAATTCATAGCTATGATGGCGTCTCATAAGTTGTGTTCCATGGAAGGTAATCACTAAATTATGCAAGTATGTTGCATAATTCTCTTCATAGCATAACATGGCGATGTTATCGTCGCTAATGTCTTGGTTCCACATTTGGTGAAGTACGTGACACTAAAGTCACAACCAATGACAAATGCTATGAAGTTGCGAAGCATTTGAAAAAACTTCATCAAGGTAGTCACCAGATGTGTAGACATCATAGTTTTAAACAAAAAATATTTTGTTGCTATGATACTATGCCATAACTATTGCGTCTTTGTTTTTTGCTTGAAACAGATGGAGATAATCGCTACTAAGTAGTGTAGACCTCACTCTTATGGAGCTTTTTCAACCTTGTGTTAATTAAAACACATTGAAGGTAATCACCGCATGGTGGTGTAGACCTCGCAGTTGAGAACGAAATAAATTCGTTGCCATCATGCAATCCATAAGTTGTGTGCAAAATTGAAGGGGTCATTATGTCATAATGACATAATTTAGACCTTAAGGTAACGGTGCATAATCTACAGTTAAGTAGTAGATGCCACATATCAATTACCTTCTAATTGACAAGTATAAACTTGACATAGTTATGCAAATGTCATACACTTTGCTACCTGATATATTCCAAATTTGCAAGCAAATTCCATATTCTATAAGAATAATGGAGCAACCATATTACTTTGCGACAGTATTACACATGTAATACATACGTCGTAAAATGATGCATAATTAATTATTATGCAATTCAGCAGGACCAATGGTTTATTATGCATATTTGCTCTCAAGCCTCACAAATATCAATCAATAACTTAATGGTCGAACTGCTGAAAACAGCAAGAGTCCAACAAGACTCGATTGCAATTTCTCTAAGTCCAAGAGGTAGACCTCAAGATCTGAAAAATTCTGGTGGTGAATCAGAAAATCCATGAACTTTTGTGAATACCAAAGAATTCATGGGCTGATCACAAAATGGATAGGCTTTTTCCATCCTCTCCCGTGCGGTTACAGAATTCCCCAATGGGAAATAACCACCGCCGCCGGGACTGGCTCTCGCCGGCTCGCCGCCGGTCTGTATGAGGCCGTTACGCCACGGGCAGGCCATGGTCGACCTGACCACTCTCCTGAGGCCGCAGACCCGCCATGCCTCCACGGCTGCACGCTGCCGTGCGGGGTGGCCGTCGGCTTCCGCGCGGGAGCCCGTCGCCTCGTTTGTCTGCCTCTTGGAGACAAGGCCACGCCGTGCGGAGGAAATGCCGCCGCCCTGAGACTGAGAGCCTAGCAGTGTCGCGCAGGACCTTAGCCGATGCCGGGCTCAAACACCCGCGCCGGTTCGGGAGCGCACTTGCCGCCGTGGAAAGCACCGTACCGGCGTTGGACTACGGCCTTTGCCTCGGGCCAGGCCGGTGCCGGGAGGATCCCGTGTTCCAGCGCCGTCGCTCTTGGCCGCGGCTACACTGATGTCGTGCTAGCCCTTGGCCGCCGCCGCTCACGAGCACGTGCGCCAGGTTGGTAGCGCGCCGGCCGCCATTGCCTCAGACCGATGGCCATGTCGCGACAGGCTAGTGGAGTGGCGCTACGCGCCTTTGCCGCTACCACTGCTGCTGGATGAAGTTCCGTGAAGTTCCGGTAGTGGTTGATGCCGCTGATGGCCTCCGTCGGTGTCGCCTCGGCGAAGGCAAGGCCACCGCACCAGTTCATGCGTTCCGCTTATTTGATGCAAGGTAAACAGTGTAATGGTTAGTTCACCCGTTCCAACAAAATAGACATTAAACTAACCAATCGAAAGCGGTGACCGGTGAGTATTAAATCCGTGCATGCAACAGCATGCTACATGATGCATGCCGATCAGATTTTCTTCAGCATTGCCTGTTTTCAGTGTGTGCGTCGGCGAGTTCGTCACGCATTGATAGTAGTAGTTCAAGCCACGAAGCAGTCTGTGGGATTGTTCCCAGAATCCAAGTTGATGCATGTGCATATTGAGCCGCCGCACAACAATCTCCGATGAGTGAGGTTTACTGCTCACCGTAGAATCTACGTGCTGATAACGTGTTGTAGTATTAAGAGAAGAGAAATAAAGAAATAGAGCAAATGATTCTCTTGTTTGATTGTAATGTGGGAGACCCACTTATATACAGGCTGAAGGGGTGTGTTGGGGAGACACCTCTTCCCCAACAGACACCTTTTGGGAGGCATCCCTCCCAATACAATTGATCACATGTTTTATTTCACAACAGACACGTAAGAGCACTCTGATGATCTCTTACTTTTTAAATCGTCTATCTTTGCATTTATGTTATCTCTTATGTAGTCAAGTTTTTTTAGATAAGCTTTAGTAGTTTTAAAATACTCAATCTATTTAGTGAATTTTGCAGCAACAACCTATACGGATGATTCAATTATTTGCACCAATGTGGTGGCAACATATTGACACCAAGAATCCCCATAAGATGTTGTATTTTATTCAGTCTACAAGGTAACTCTTAGGGCATGCCCAATGCATAGCCCTAGGGGTGTTGCCTCACACCTTTAACTAGGTTCGGGTGGTCCAAAGTAGGTTCGGCTGAGGAGGCAGCCTCTTCGTCAGGAGGCAACCTCTTCAGCCATAAAGTGGAAAATGTGAGAGAGAAAAAGAAAAACCAAATCAGCTTTTGAGAAAAAGACATATTAATGGGACCATAACATGCCATGCATATGTCAAAAGTTTTATCCAACCCTAGTTGGACAGCTGCCTCCATTGTTCATGCCCTTATGTTTTTCGGAGATGCAAGAATGTGCCGTCAGCTCTGAGTTGAAAGTCGTCTGAAGACCCTACGTTGCAAAAGTGATGGGAGAGTTGAGCTCTATATGCCGAAAGCATCAACTCTTATGCTTGCTGCCCATAGCCAATATATAAATGTGGGAATATCTTAGTCCTGATTTCACTTCCTTTACCTGAGGTCTAATCTATTAAACTATATGAAACATTGGATCGAGATTCTTACCATATACTGTAAGCCTGTAAGTGTATCCTTATGATAGTTGTTTCTCGGTCATCATCACCGGCTACACGCCATAGTGCTGCAAGACAAGCCACTTTCAATTTCATTGTATATTGTCATAGTATTTTGCATATTTGGAACAATAATTATGTTATCAAAATTCTCGGTGTAATATATTTTCTTTTATTGATCCCAGATTGTTAAGATATATTGTGTAATTTATGTTCATACCGTTATACGCAGCAACGCGCGGGGAACCAACTGATATTATTTATAATACAGAACACTTGAATTCACTGTTTCCAAACAAGACCTTAGAGATGGTCTCACGAGGCACGGCGGAGGGAGATCCTGCCCCTCATGGCAAAGGAAAGAAGAACACAGCCACGACGGACTGGGATTCAGTAACATCACTACAGCAGGGCACGGCGTGCCATGCCTCCTTCCACCCACCTTCGAAATTACATCCAATGGCTCACAGCAAGCAAAGGCAAAAAAAAGGGCACACACACTGTTAAGTATGCTCACTGTTAAGTGATGTAGAATTTCAGTGTTAGACAAATTGCTAAATTGTATCAGTTCAGAGGCACTATTTTTTTCTTGGCTTCATTTTATTCCATATATATCTAGATTATTAAGCTGCAGTCTAAACTACTCGTAATCCCAATCGAAGTCGGAGGAGCCCGGAGTTGATGTCCACTCGAAGGAGGAGGAGTCGACGATGATCGTCGACAGGCCGGCGCAATTTTTCTTCTCCTCCGCCTTCCTCGCAGCCTTCTCCTCCCTCGCCTTCTTTCTCGTCGCCGCCTTCGCCCTCCTCTCCTCCCGGTCCGCCTTCTTGACCGCCTTAAGCGTCGCCTTCTCCTCTTCCTTCTTCTCGTAGAAGGCCTACATCGCGCCGACGTCCTCCGGGAACTGGCGCCCCCACTCGAGGCGTAGGCGCTCGTCGCGCTCTACGATGACGAGGCGCTACTCGAGCTCACGCTGGCGCTGCCTCGCCTCGCGCGTGACGGCCGCCGCCGGCGGCACGAGGGCTTCCGCCTGCTGCCGCGTCCAGACGTCATCGAAGTTCATCGAGCGACGGGAGCGGTCGAGGCGCCAGACGACCGCGTCGTACGCACGCCGCCTCGTGCGCCGCCTCGTACGCACGCCGCCTTGCGGCGGGATCAACGTGGAGCGAGGTGGAGGGCGGCGAAGCGACACGAGGGTGCAACTTCCTGGCGGTTGTGCGCGCGCGGCGTTTTATAGCGCGCGGCCATCGGCGCAGCAAGTTTGGCGCGTAGGATGGCGCAAAAGCGCGCGGCAAAAAATTTAAGGCGCGCGGCTTTTTCGCGCGTCCGCTGGAGGTTCGCGCGTGTTTTGCTCTTACAATGGGCAAGTATGTTCACGGAAAATAATGTAAGCTAGAGTTTATAACTTCAATTTTGACTAAGATTGGGTAAATACTGGGCAAGTACGGAGGGGAAGTCTTTGTATGCCTCTCCTTTTGCTTTTGCTTGGTGTGAGCCATTGGATTCAATTTGAAAGGTGGATGGAAGGGAGCATGGCACGCCGTGCCCTGCTGTAGTTACTGAATCCCAGTCCAGCCGCGACCTCCTCCCCTGGCCCGTGGGTCTACGTCTCCACGTACGACGTTGTGGGGAAATGGAATGGGAGCTTTGCCGAAGCTAGGCAGGGGGAGCGACGCTTAGCTGCAGGACGGAGTGAACTGCATGCACGCACGGTACCCTGTGAAAAGATAGTAAACCGTAGGGGCGCACCATTGGCGATCTGGGCTTACGATTACCAGCTGCAGGCACGCACGGTTGCCTCGAAAGATACCACTAAATCCACATTCCTCCGTGCTCATAATTAGATTACCCCAACTGTAAGTAGTGTTCGTACGCAAGGAATGCACTGCAAGGCTGAAGTACGCGTCTGCTAACTGCTATGCTGTGTGTCCTGCCCCTGGCCCCCGGGGTCCTCGCATTCGCAATCAAGGAGCCTGCAACTGGAGACAAAAAAAACCAATTTGAAGAACAACTCGCAATGCGGAGATCCAGATGGGGATGGGCCGGGCTACCGGCGGGTATGACTCTGTCACAGGCATTTCCGCAGCTCGCTCCCAGGCCCCAGGCCGGGTCCAGAGTTGAGACCCTGAGCCGTCGGGTCCTACTGAAACGAGACGCCCGTCGTGGCCGTCATGTGCTGCTGCTGCAACAAAAAAAAAAAAAAAAAAAATTGTGCTGCTGCTGCAGCGCCCGGCACGGCACGGCGGTCCCCATGCATAGCCAGCCAGGGCCCAGGCGAGGCGACCAACAACCGCCACTGTCGCAATCCCACTCTCACCTGAACATGAACTCGTGCGTCGCGCCGCGCGCCGCAGCGTCAGCAACGGCTCATTTAGCCACACAAGCGGGAGTGGGCCGTCCGCGGTGCCGCGAATTTGGGCCCATTTAGCCACACATGCGAGCATCCGCGGAGCTGCAATAAAAACAAGCGGCAACTGCGGGCCGGCCCACAGTTGCCGTATCACGCCGCAGATCGCAGAGAGCGTCGATAGGATAGGGCTCCTTCGTCTCCTTCCCCACCGCCACGGAGACGGAGTCTCCTAATGCCCGAGCGGAGCGCCCTCACCGGAGCGCCGCCACCGGATTTCGGCGCCGCCACCGGAGCGCCGCCAACCGCCATGGCCGCCCTTCCTCCTCCGGCTCCGGAGGCCTCTCCGTTGCCACCTCCAGTGCTCCCCTCGACCCCCTCCCTGCTCGGTTGCCTCGATTCAACAGCCCCCAGGGCCGGCGACGGGCAGCAGCAGGCTGGGACGGCAATGGAGGCAACCGAGCCAGGGTTATTACCGGCGGCGGCTGGCACGTACGGCGTGGGGAGGGTCGGAGGCCAAGAGGTCGTTGATGGCGAACCAAATCCTGGGACGGACGGCGACCGTGGTCTCAAGATGGGCGGCGGCGGGAAGCAGCCGCAGTGCAAGAACATGAAGCAAAATCAGCGCAAGAAGCTCAACGGTAGCTCCCTCATCAAGGTAACTAAATTTCTGTCACAAGCAAAACTAATTTGCCACATCTGGTTCTCAGCTCTGAGTGCAAAACATCACGTCGGTTCAGAGATATGGCTGAATTCATCGCAGCCTGAATTTAGTTTGCAGAAGAGTCTGAATGTAATCTCCTCGTCTAGATTGTTAAATTTCTTCACACAATCCAGATCACTGGAAGTAGGGACAAACTAATTTTGTAACCCAGGCTCCCACCATGTCTGTTCAGATAGGAGTCATAGGACTAGTATAGTAGTACTGATTTTTCCCATATATTCAGATTTTGAGATGTGCTCTCTGTCCTGTCCGTAGTCAGACAAGCCATTTTATTGTTCCTAATCAGAGCTCTGGGTAATTGGGTATGGCTTTTATGGTTCCGGATATGTTTCAAAATTAATGAATTAATCAAGCTCTTCTATTTAGTTTCCTTATTTCTTATGTCTGAAAATTGCCGAGCCTTACGTACTTGGTTACCTTGGGAAGCACATTACAGTTCATGTCTCATGTATACAGCCAAGTACATGCACTTTGAAGTAAAAAAGGATGTGAGAGGACCATTTAAAATGAACAAGGGCCGAGGGGGTCCAGAATTTGGTTGCTCCTGAAACAAACAACAGTGCTTGTGAAATGATGATATACTTATAGTAGTTGCTAGCTCCTGAAACAAATGATAGAGCCTGTGGAATGGAACATTTGACCTGCTTACTGCAAGTTATGTAGCACATGAAACTGAAATGGTGATATAATTATAGTAGTTGCTAGCTCCTAAAACAAATGACCTTTTGCTTGTTTTTGATATACTAATTTCATTACCTTTGTTTCTCAGGAGAAGTGCCAGAAGGTGGTTAAGTCTCAGGACAAGCAGCTTCCAGATTACCGGGGCAGAAATACCAAGCCAGCCAGTGCGGGACTACGATCTCCAAAATTGACGAGTTCACCGGGGGTTAATTTCCTTGTCAGGTCTGCAGCAGCGAAAAGAGCAAAAATGGCAGGTTCACCCAAGACACCACAACCACCAAGTTGTTCTCAAATAGGTTCCCCTTCTCTTCATGATCTTTCTCCTGATACAACAGCGGCCAATTCACATGGTATGATATTTCTCCTGGACCATGTATACATGTATTACTCAATTAGTTTTTGTTTACTCTTGTTGGGCTACCTAATCTTTTTCTCATTCGTGTAGCATCAAAACGAAAGCCCCGCAAATTGATATCGGACATATGGAGAGAAGCTGAACCAATATATAAGGATGGGAAGCTTGTGCAAGGCAAATGCATTCATTGTCATCAAATATTTGCGGCTAGTAGAGACACTGGAACCAGCCACATGAAAAGACATTTAAAGGTATGTGAAGCTAAAACTTCTATGGATGACATGATTGCTAAGATGGGTCGTCCTGATGAGATTGCGCCCAATTGGAAGTACAATCCTAAGTTGGCAAGAAGAAAGTTGCTCAAGCTGGTTGTCATGAATGAAATGCCTTTTTCTTTAGTTGAATACACAGCCTTTAGAGAATTCACAGCCTCCTTGAATCCATGGTTTGAGAATATCTCTAGGACAACAATAAAGAATGATTGTCTAGATTCATTCAAGTATCATGGAGATTTAATGAAAGAGTTATTCGAAAATGCTTCCTATCGCGTATCTCTCACAGGAGATATGTGGACCTCAAACCAGAAATTGGGATACTTGTGCTTGACTTGTCATTTTGTTACCGATGATTGGAAGCTTCACAAATATATTATAAGGTTTGTTATGCTAGAGACACCACACAACTCTGTGAACATGTTCAACTCAGTTCTAAACACTCTTCATGACTGGAACTTAGAAGACAAGCTGTTTAGCTTTACATTGGACAATGCAGCAGTAAACACGGCAATGGTGAACTCATTGAGGACAAATTTGAAGAAAAAAGGTTTTCTAGTTTTAGAAGGGAAGTTGCTTCATTTTCGCTGTGCTACACATGTTCTCAATTTAATTGTCCAAGATGGTCTTAGAGTTATAAAGAATATTATCAATAACATTAGAGAGAGTGTGAAGTATGTGGGAAGCTCGCAATCAAGAATTGAGAAGTTTGATGCAATAATCATACAAGAAGGTCTGCCTACGAATACTCCTTCTCCTGATGTGGCAAGCCGCTGGAATTCAACATTCTTGATGCTTCAAGCTGCTTTACCTCTTCGGAGTGCATTCCTTTCCCTAGAAAATCAAGATAAGGAGTACACGTTTGCTCCTTTGAACTCGGAATGGGACTTGGCTGAAGCTGTAATGAAGGTGTTGGAGGTCTTCTACACGGCAACAGAAACTCTTTCAGGCTCAAAGTACCCAACCTCTCATCTTTACTTCTACCAGTTGTGGAGCATCAAGAATTTGTTGAATAAAGAAGGGTCAATTCTGAACAGAAAAATTGAGAGGAATGAAGCATCAGTTCAGGACAAAACCATTGCAAGGATGGTTGAACAGATGCAAACCAAGTTCAACCAATATTGGCAGGAGACATACATGTCTGCTTGCATTCCTATTGTTCTTGATCCAAGGTACAAGTACGACTTCCTTGAGTTTCTATTGAATGACTTTGGAAGTGAAAAGGAGGCGGAAACATGGATGGGTGAAGTGAAGAATAACATGCAGAAGCTCTTCAATGAGTACAATAAAGAGGTTGAGTCACAGAGAGACAGTGATACTCAGGAAGTGGAAGATGATAATGATCCACTAGCAGAGTGGGATCAGTACATGAAGTCCAAAAGACAGCAATCAAGCAATGAGCTAGATCAATATTTGAAAGAACAGTTGACACCTCGAAAGGAGAAGGTTGATATGCTACATTGGTGGAAAACAAAATCTGAGATATATCCCGTGCTCTCTAAAATTGCCCGTGACGTATTGGCTATCCCTGCCTCAACTGTGCCTTCTGAGTCAGCTTTTAGCACCGGAGGACGCGTCATCAGCGATTATAGGAGCAGCCTTGCGCCCACTACCGTTGAGTCTTTGATATGTCTACAGGATTGGTTTAAGGCAGCTGGTATGTATTTTTTTCCCTTTTCCTTTGGCTCATGTAATATTTTCTTGTGGCTAATAAAATTACTCTTACACTTTCAGACGCTAGGAAGAATGAGTAGGAATTTGTTTGAAGCTTCCCTTGCATCATACCAGGTACCTTGAGTTGCTCTATCTCTATTCCCTCTCTGTCCTGAGGGCCTGTATTGGCAACCATGCTATGTATTGGCAACCAGAGCTATATGTACTACCAGGAACTATATTTTAGTTAACTAAATGTGCTACCAGGAACTAGATGTACACTTGTTTTTCTGTGATTTTAAACATGTGGTGCTCATGGATCCTACACTGTTTGAAAGAACCCTCTCCAGGAGTGTGTGCAAATCCACCATTCCCTGAACACTTGGTCTACTTGAAATTTAATCATCATTAGAAATGTTTGCAGCAATATTTATGTGTTAAAATTTCTGTAACTGTGTAATAGAGCATGGACACTTGGTCTACTTGAACTAGTAGCAGCAAATTCCTTGTTTGCATTTCCAATCTAGGGCTCTAGTTACTTACGTTCAATGAAACTACTTGCAGGTTTTTTCACACATTTTTTGCATAAGAAATTTCAGTGTGTTTTTGTAGAACAATTCCTGGGAATAATTTCCTCTCATGAGTATGCAACAAGTGTTTGGGAATGCACTTGAAATGACATGAATCTTGTTGGCTACAACAGGCAGTAGAGTATCTTGAGAAAGGAAACTATCTAACCTGAATTTTCTTTCAGGCTGAATGTGCTTCTTCAGCGACGACCTGAAGGGAGCAACAACAGCTGGATGGCCAGCACTTGTTCAGGGAGGATGGCGAGTAAGTCTGGGAGCTAATACACATTATCAGCCACTGGTTTCTATTGTTGTGTTGTAATGCAGTATGAGAGTTGACTCCTTTTGCATTTGAGCTAGCTAGGTAAGAGCAGAGCTAATTTCCATGTTTGGGTAGCAAGTGACAATGGCAACTTTCCATGTTTGAATGCACAAGATCGCTTTATTTTTAGTCAAGATGAAGAAGCAACTCTGGATGTTTGAATTCAGGGGTACTGTAATGTTGCCTTTCCATGTTTGAATGCACAAGATTGTCTTATTTTCAGTCAAGATGAAGAAGCAATTTTCATGTTCATCTGCTATTGTGATGTTGATCTTGAAGAAATAAGGAAGCTTCTGAATAGGATTGTTCAGAAAAATTATTCAGAAATATTAATATTGTGTTGTGATGAAGTATTACTGCTAAACTAATTGATCTTTATTAGTGTATAAAGAGAGCTGACGTTTTTTCTTCATCCGAGCTAGCTAGCGATCAGGGTGCTAGCTAGCGATCACCGATCAGGATGAAAAACGAGCTAGCCTAGCTAGCGCACGCTGGCTGCGCGACGCGGCCAATGCGCGGCATACGCGGCGTATGCACGGCGCCGCAAAAACGCTCCGTAGACACGCGGCTCATACGCGGCACACAACATAAAGTTGCGGTCATGTGCGGCGCACCAGCGGGCCCCCGCAGAGCGTCCCGCTTGCACCCTGAGCTCGCGCCAGCGGCAAGAGCTAGCTAATAAGAGAATGTCTAGCAGGCCCTTACTTTTCTGCCCCGCATAACGCTCGAATTTCGCCCCGTATAAAAAAAATGGTCGATTAGACACCGCTCCGTCTAACAGAACCCGTATTTGATCCCGTATATTTGTAAATTTAAAACCCCGGGAAACTTTCATTCATAGTTCGTCGATCATACATAGAAATCGACGTACCTACATACATACAAAATGCGCGATCGGATCGCGACTTCTAGTCGGAGAGGTCGATGATGAACCCATCGGCCTCCGCCTGCGCCCGCGCCGCCCGCGCCTCCGCCTCCTTCACGGCGGCGATGGCCGCGCCCTTTCTTCCTCCTCCGCCTTGTCCTTCTCGGCGGCGTCCTTGAGGGAGTCTTGAATCGCCTTCAAGAAGGCGGGGTCCTTGTCCTCGTCTTCCTCCTCCTCCTCGCCGGCGAGCGGGGCACCTCCGCCGGCCGGTGCTCCCGATGGTCGCCCTCCACGCCTCGCTCACCGGCGTTGGCGCTCCCGCTCGGCGAGCCACGCCGGGAACTTCGGGCCGCTCATCGGCTTGAGCGGCGGGTCCTCGTGGTACCGGCGGCCGCCCCGCGTGAAGTCGCGAGCTTTGCCGGGACGAACTCCCCGCCGTCGTGCTTGCGGGGCCGCGCGACGGCTGTCGGCGGCGGATCTTTTGCAAAAAAGCCGCCAGGCATCCTCCACGTTGTCCGGCGAGCGGGATCGCTTGGATCCGCTCGTCGGCGAGGCGGTACTACGGCGGCGGGGGTCCATGCTTGAGATTGGGTGGAATGCGGCGCGGGGTTGGGACGAATTGCTCGCCGGAGCAGGAGGAGGAGGCGGCGGCGCACGGCGGAGCTAGGGTTGCGAGTGAGGGGTTAACCCCTCACTCGCACCTGCGCCCGGTATAAGTAGGGGGCGGAGGGGCCGATTTCTCGGGCCCCGTATTCCGCCGAAACGGGGCGGCCCGAATACGGGGCCTGCTAGACGGCCCAAACCGCGCCTGCCCCGTATCTCGCCGGAATTTTATGGGGTGGGCGGGTTATAAGGGGCCTGTTAGACATGCTCTAAGTAGGGGGCGGAGGGGCCGATTTCCTGGGCCCCGTATTCCGCCGAAACGGGGCGGCCCGAATACGGGGCCTGCTAGACGGCCCAAACCGCGCCTGCCCCGTATCTCGCCGGAATTTTACGGGGTGGGCGGGTTATAAGGGGCCTGTTAGACATGCTCTAAGGGCATCTCTAACGCGACTACGGGAGCGACCATATGAGCCGACCTAAACGACAGAACATATACCGGTGCCGCCGGCGGTGGTGGAGGTGGAGCATCCCAGGCCGGTAGTAGCGGTGAGCCTCCGAGACGAGGACGCTGAGCCTCGCAATCTCATCGTCCGTCATTGTCTCCGGGTACTCGAACTTTCGGCCCTCCACCATGGCCAACTGCTATTCCTGGAAAATGCAGGCGACGTAGTCGTCGTTGTCGTTCTTGGCCTCCTCATTGTGGTAGGCCAGCACGTCGTTGTAGTCGTCGTCGTCCTATGCAGGGGCTAGCGGCTTCCATGTTCGACAACGAGGCGACAATGGATGGTCAAACGGGAAGTCCATGTCGTCGAGGAAGCACGCCCTCCTCCTCGGATCCTTCTCGGTCTCGCGCTAGGTGCGCCAGGTGTAGGAGTCGATGGAGTAGGCGGGATCGGCGCGGAGGTCCGGCGGCAGGTACCGCCGCCTGCGCCGGATCTCGGCGCTCCTCTCTGGCTCGCATGCAGGCACGAGCGGGACAGGCACCCGGAGGTAGCTGAGCCGCCATCCACCTAGCATGTGCACGTCATCCAGTTCGTTGCATGAGCCGCGCCATGTTGACGGGTAGCAGCACCCTATGCGTCCGCTCCGCTTTTTGGTGCCGCTGCCGGACGCCTCGATACCGTTCTTCTTCTTCTGGTGTTGCGGTGGCGCGCAACGGTGGTGGGAGTGGATGTATCCATGGTGTGGGCGTTTCTTGGTTTCTTGGTGCCGCTGCCGGTCGACTTTTAATGCCGGCCGCACGCGGGACACGATGACATTGAAGGCGGCGCAGAAGCCTAGCCGCCGCCCGCCAGTGCGCGCGCAGAAGAGGCAGCAGCGATATTGATGACGAAGGCTGCGACGCAGACGCGAAAGCGCTGGCCGCGGAAGCGATGCCCTCGATGCAGCCATATGGCTCGCTAACAGGTGGGCCGGTGGAAACGCGAGCGATCACTTGGGTATCCGCGCAGCGTCCGTCGCGACGCATCCCAGGCGCAAATATGCGCCACGTTTGCGTCGCTGCTGGCGACACAGTCACTATGCGTCGTCCCACTGGAGCCGATTCTAGACGCATTTTTGGCCCACACGGACGCAAACGGTCGCTCAGCTTTCATTTACGTCGCCCCGTTAGAGATGCCCTAACCCTTATTTCCCTTCACTCACTCCCTAGCGTTCTTCACAGAACAGATTCAGGAAGCAACCCGGTCCGTCCGTTCCGCTTCGTTCCAAGCTCTCGACAACTTTAAGAGCATCTCTAGCAGAACCTGTATATCGCGGAACCGAATACTACGAGTTCGGTCTTCCGAACTATGGGAAAATGTTGGATTTTGTCACGGCGCAAAACAGAAAACGAACTCGTGAACCGAAAACGCGGAAATCAAACGTCGCGGGAAAATGAAACTCGCGGTTGAACTTGATTTGCTCTGATCAAGTTGAATTCGTTGATAATTTACAATAAGGCAGGCAAAATACATGCATCTTCGCGTTCGGTAATAGGGGCCTAATTAGACTAGATTTAGTCCCGGATGGACTATACTGTCACTGAGGTGCTTCATGTCGCCGGCGGAGGGTTTTGGTCGCCGACTATTCCTAGGCGACGATGAGCGCCACCACCTCGAAGGCCGTCGCCTCGGAGGTGCTCCCGCATGCTAGAGGCAGCCCGTCGGTGTCGTCATCATCGTTGCCGCGCGGGGGGGCACCTCCGCTCCTCCTTCCTCAGCCGCCTCCTCGCGCGCTTGACGGTGCGCCATAAGTTACGGCCACTTTCGGCCGGCCCGCTTCCATGCGCCATCGGAGCGCAACCGCCTGGCGCAGTTCACCTCCGCCCGTACACCCAGCGGACGACGAGGTGCTTTTCCGCCGCCGATTCGGCCACCTCCCCTACCCACACTCTTAAACGCCCCATTTCGGACGGACGGGGGTGGCCGAAGCGGCAGAGCGGCGTCGGAGGAGGCGGAATCGCTCGCCGGAGAGGATGCGGGCGGCGGCGACGGGAGTGAAAGCGGCTGAGGGGAGTAGGGTTTACGAACCGAATTCCCCTCTGTGGCCCCTTTTAATACGGGGCGTCCGCTCGATTTCTCGGGGGCCCGGACTCGTTTTACGGGCCATGCCGCGAGTTCGGGCTCCGTTCTGGCCCATCTCCGAACCGAACCCCTATTCTCATCGGACTTTTTCAGTTTCGGCCGCGAGTTTGGGCTCTGTTGGAGATGCTCTAAAGTTGGGTTTGTAATCAGCCCATTTCTCTATAGGGTCAGGCTCACCTTACTGATGGTAGGCCTTTTTATTTTTTCCCCTTTTCAATAGCTGACATATGGGCTGGGCTGAATCTTAGGGTGACACCGTCTATAAATACTTCCTCTAAGACACTGACTAGGGTTGTTCGTTACTTTCAAAAACCCACGACATTGTGTAAACTACTTAGATATAGTAAAGTTTCACTTGGGAGCTAAAGGGACTTTTCAGTGTTGATCCCCTTATCATGTCAAACTTATTACTCGCATCACGACAATCAAACTAGTGTTTACCGGGGCTTGTCGAGGGAGGGAAATATGAAGGCTTGCTTCGAGCATAAAGTTTTTGGGCCAAACTTACCTATTTTGAAAAGATCGTTTAGTTCTGTGCGGTTGCTCTTTTATACATTTTTTCGATAAAGGAGCATAGCCCCAGCCTCTGCATCAATATATGCACACGGCTTGCTTTATTAAAATCATTGTATCAAATCCAGAAGAATCCATCCTCACTCAATAAAATTATGGAAAAGCTAAGGTGGATACATGAATCAACCAAAAGAAAATACGGCTAATAGAAAATCTATGCATTTGCTATTCTATTAAGATGCCGCCACCCAGTAGCCTGGAAATAGAAGTCCTGAGCAACCACTAGCATCCGGTTGCATCCATAACCATATCGTCCCGCTGCTCCGACGGGAGAAGGAAAACCCATTCTGAATTGTATGAGCAGCTAGCCGGATAACCTGCAAAAAATTAGTTCCACTTTGTTTGTTAAAAATTATATCATTTCTAGTTCTCCAAACAGCCCAACAAATGGCCGAAACTCCAATCCGAATCTTCTGTTTATTATTTTTCCCCACACCATTCAGCTATCTACCAAACATATTAGTAACATTAGCTGGTGGAGGGATGTTATATGTAAGGTACATCATACACCATATTATCTTCGCAAAAGGGCATTGAATAAACAAATGATTAACGGTTTCCGTGGAATCACAAAAACAACACTTTTGACATCCCTTCCACTTTCCTTCGGCTAAGTTATCCTTAGTTAGAAGCACCATGTTATTAAGGAACCACATAAAGATTTTATTTTTCAAAGGAATTTTTAGCTTCCATAGATATTTTCGAAGGTAAACAGTATGCCCATTCATCCAATCAAGATACATAGACTTGACTGGAAAAAATACCCGAATCAGTAAGCTTCCAAACAAACTTATCTGGTTCAGCCGTTAAATTTATTGAAATTAAGCGTTGGCATATATGTAACCATTGTACCCATTTATTATCATTCAACCCTCTTCTAAAAGTAATATTAATAGGTTCAGTAGAAAGTACTGTTGATACTAACACATTCTTAAGTTGAACAATATTATATAGTGCCGGATATTGATGAGACAAAGGCAAATCTCCCATCCATACACATTTGTTCCATCCCCAACTCTTAAATATCCTTTATTGAAGAAGTCTTATTTAACATGCATAAGACATTTTCCATAAGGGTGAATCAGTTGGTTTAACCTCTACTTGTGCTAGTGTTTTATTTTGAGGTATTTGTTACAAAGAATTTGCTGCCACATACCCTCCTCCGAGAGGAGTTTAAACAACCATTTGCTAAGTAAGCATTTGTTCTTAAGTTCCAACGCCTCAATGCCCAAACCCCCTTGTTCCTTTGGTCTGCACAAAATATTCCACTTAGATAACCTATATTTCTTCTTGTGTTCATCAGATTGCTAGAAAAAATTTGACCTATAATAATCTAGCCTCTTCCTCACCCCAATCGGAATTTCCAAGAACGAAAGCATGAACATAGGAAGGCTTGTAAGAACCGAGTTAATCAAAACCAATCTATCTCCATAAGAAAACATTTTACTCCACCAGCACCCCCTTGGATGCAAACCGACTCTCAATAGTATTCCACTCCGCATTCCGAAGTGACCTATAATGAACAGGGATGCCCAAATATTTCAACGGTAAGATTCCAGATTCGCACCCAAAAATATATCTATATTGGTGTTATCACCAGAATTTGACCGGATCAGAGGTGGGCCGCGATTGAAGATGGGCTTGAAGAATATACATGGAAGAGAGACATGAATCGGCCTTATATGCAAAGTTTGGGCTAGTTTGCCCGTGTATCTGTAACATAGTATGATACGTGTCGGTTAGTTAGAATTTTGGGCTCGTGCCCGGTTGGGATTGTTCCCACGTTAGAAAGTCTACGGACTATAAATATGTATCTAGGGTTTATGAAATAAACAACAATCACGTTCACCACAAACCAATCTAGGCGCATCGCCAACTCCCCCGTCTCGAGGGTTTCTTGCGGGTAAGCACCATGCTGCCTAGATCGCATCCTGCGATCTAGGCAGCACACGTTTATTCGTCGTTCATGCGTTGCTCGTGCTGAAGCCTTTTTGATGGCGAGCAACGTGGTTATCATAGATGTTTTAGGGTTAGCATTGTTCATCATATCATATGCTATCGTCGTGCAACCCTTAGGCATCTAGCCGCCCTTACACCTATCTTGGGTGTAAGGACGGCACCCCGCTTGATCATTATTTAGTAGATCCGATCCGTTATGATTGCTCCTTGTTCTTCAAGGATTAGTTTAATATCTGCATAGTTAGGCCTTACAAACGGGTTGAAGGATCCAGTGGCGCGTAGGGTGTAGTTTGCTAGCCCTAGACAGGGATGTTCCGAGGATCAACTTCGTGTTGGTTTTTAGGCCTTGTCTAGGGTCGGTTTACGATCACCGTGCGTGGCCGCCAGGCTCAATCACGAGTAGGATGTTCCGATTATGTGGTGAAAACCCTAAATCGTAGTAGGTCGTTTTAGCTTTATCTTGATCAAGAAGGACCACCATCTGATCGTACACCTCGTACGCATCATGGGTGGATCGGCTCTTTGAGCCAATTCACAGGACAACCTGAGAGCCGATCGAGGCTCGTATTTAATGTTTACGTGTATGCCATGCAGGAAACTAAGCGAGGCATCATCCAACACCTTCCTGACCAGGTATAGGTCAGGTGGCACGCCCTTGCATCAGCATCGGACGTGTGTGCCGAAGGCTTTGCGGGCCGTCGCTCGGAGGGACCAGGGCCAGCCGCGATCCTCGGGAGATTCCCGGCTCTACGGTGTTGCCCGTCGCTGCCCGCCGGTGGGTTTCCGACCGCAACACATTCCGGCACGCCCGGTGGGACAATCTTCGACATCAACCGCATCGCCATCTACATCCGAGATGGCGGAAGGCACTCCGGTCAAGTACGAGGATCCGAGCGAGGAGCTCAAGAAGAAGCATGACGAGATCAAAGCGGTCCTCGAAGCCGACCTCATCGGCTCTTTTCACGAGAACCCGCTCACATGGCATCGGGTGGAAAGGGTTCTCGCCTGAGGCGCGCTCGATGGAGTGGACCTGTCTACCCCGTCGAGAAGAACGCACCAGGTCGCTGCGTCGGGAGATTAACTTCATGGTGGCTCATTCGGCTGCACCGACATTACGAGAGCCTGGTGAACACTTTGGAGCGTGTCGCTCGCGCGTGATCCAGGAAATCATGAGCCATCAATATTCTCCGTCAGGACCAGCTCTGGGGACTCACCAAGGAGAGATGCCACTCCAGTCCCGTCCACCGCTGCCGTTTGCGTTGGCAGCACCAGAAGTGCCGATTTCACCGGCACCCGCCGTTAACATGGTGGAGTTCACTTACCCTGGAGGGTGCCAGCCAAGATTCTCGTTCAACATCAACATGATAGGGCTCGGGCACCACCCTGGTAAGGACACAGACGAGGGCAGCTGCTCTCACAGCGAAGGCAAGGAGGAAGCTGTTCCACGCGATCGGCCCCGACACCTCCAAAAAATCCTGGTTACAATCAAGATGAAGGCCGATTCCAGCGATCGGCCCGCATTATCCGTACCACACGCTCTCCCCGTATTTGGTGTCGACCTCACGGGTGACGGAAAGCTAGGATATGGGTTTACATCGGCTGATGAGTTAGAAGAAGTCGACATCGGTCCTGGGGATAAGCCGCGACCAACTTTTATCAGCAAGAAGTTAGATCCACATCTTAGGGGTCAGATGATAGCTCTGCTGAAAGAATACCCAGATTGCTTTGCATGGGATTACACAGAGATGCCTGGGTTGGACAGGAGGAGCATCGAACATCGGCTTCCCCTTAAGAAAGGGTTTCGGCCGTTCCAACAACGAGCACGTCAGATGAAGGCTGAAATTCTGGAAGAGGTCAAGAAAGAGATCGAGAAGATGTTGGCCGCCGGGTTCATCGGGCCATGCGGGTATGCTCGAATGGATCTCCGGTATCGTTCTCGTAGAAAAGAAAGACGGCCGATGGCGTGTGGCCATCGATTTCCGAGATCTTAACAGAGCCACTCCAAAAGATGAGTATCCGATGCCCGTGGCGGAAACATTGATCAATGCGACTGCTGGTCACAAGGTGTTGAGCTTCATGGATGGCAACGCCGGCTATAACCAGATCTTCATGGCTCCGGAAGATATACACAAGACCGCATTCGGAGTACCGAGGGCGGTAGGCTTGTTTGAATATGTGGTCATGACCTTTGGGTTGAAGAATGCCGGTGCAACGTACCAAAGAGCCATGAATTATATATTTCACGATCTGATCGGCAAGTTGGTGGAAATCTACATCGATGACGTGGTAGTCAAGTCCGTCTCCATGGAGGGACACTTGGATGATTTGTGACGCATCCTAGACCGAACTCGGAAGTTCGGACCGAGAATGAATCCAAAGAAGTGTGCCTTTGGTGTGACGGCCGGTCGGTTCTAGGTTTTCCGGTTCATGAACGGGGAATTGAGATCGGCCTGAAAAGTCAGGAGGCAGTGCGTACCATGCAGCCGCCCACCACGAAGAAAGAGCTCCAACGTCTTATCGGCAAGATCAACTTCGTCCGACGATTCATCTCTAACCTGTCAGGACGAATCGAGCTGTTCATGGCGCTGGTGAAGATTAAGTCCGATGACGAGTTTCACTGGGGGGCAGAACAGCAGCAGGCGTTTGACGAGATTAAGCGGTATCTGACAACGCCGCTCGTGCTTGGTTCCACCCCAACAAGACAGGCCGTTTTATATCTACTTATCGCATGGCCGACACGTCCATCGCTTCGGTGGTGGTGCAACTCTACGAGGGTGTTGAAAAGGTCGTTTTCTACCTCGGCAGAAGGATGTTGGACGCGGAGACAAGGTATCCCGAGGTCGAGAAGCTTTGCCTTTGCCTGTTCTTCACCCGCACCAAGCTTCATCACATCCTTTTGACGACGAGAGATCATCGTCATATGCAAGTCGACGTTGTCAAGCACATGCTGTCGGCCCTCGTTTTGAAAGGCCGGCTTGGTAAGTGGATGTTTGCGTTGACGGAGTTCGATCTTCGGTATCGCCTGCGAAAGCGATCAAGGGACAAGCATTGGCCGATCTTATAGCTGAACGGATTAATACTAATATAGCAGCACTATCTGTACGTGAGTGGGCTATGTTCTTCGATGGATCGGCTTGTGACGATGGTTGTGGCATCGACATTCTGCTCGTTTCGCCTCGGGGGGCAACATATTCTTTCGCCATCAGGCTATCTACCCCTTGCACCAACAATGTTGCTGAGTATGAGGCAGTGCGCAAGGGAATGGAGTTGCTTTTGGAAGCCGGGGCAGAGGCGGTGGAGCTTTTGGAGACTCGAAGTTGGTGATCTCTCAACTCACGGACGAATACAAGTGCGAGAGTGAGTCACTTTTTCCATATTGGGTGGAGTGTCGTGAGCTGATGACACATTTTCGGTACATCAATTTCAATTGGGTCCCAAGGTCTCGAATACCGACGCCAATGATCTCGCACGGATGGCGTCGGGATACAAGGACATACCGGACGGGTCAGAAGTTCGAGTGCGGTTCCCGGAACAGGATGATTGGAGAGCCGATATCTCAATTATTTGAAGGATTCGGCTCGGGGGTACCTAAAAGGATAAGATACAAGGCTATGAAATATGTCCTTATAGGAGATGACATGTTCTACGGGACGTTGGAAGGGTTACTACTCAAATGCACGGGACCAACCGAGTCTAATCGGCTCTTACATGAGGTGCATGAAGGCGCTGTGGAACGCACCAATCGGCCCATAAGATGAAGTGGTTAATCGGGCGATCGGGGTTTTATTGGCCTACCATCGCTGGAAGACTGCTTCAACTACTACAAGGGATGCCAAGCGTGTCGGATGTTCGGAAAAATCCGAGATGGTACCCGCATCAGCGATGAACCCCATCATCAAACCTTGGCCATTTCGAGGTTGGGGCATGGATATGATCGGCAAAACACATCCTCCGTCAAGCAAGAACCACGAGTGGATTCTGGCCATTACAGATTATTTCACCAAATGGGTGGAGGCCGTTCCCATGAAGAAAGTAAAATCGGAAGATGTTATCCAATTTGTCAAAGAACATGTCATTCATAGGTTCGGGATTCCCCAAACCATCACGACCGATGGAGGTTCGGTCTTTGTCTCTAAAGAATTCGGAAAGTTCTGCGATGACATGGGGATTAAGCTAATCCGATCATCTCCATACTATGCTCAAGCCAACGGGCAAGCCGAAGCATCCAATCAAAGCCTGATCAAGCTGATTAAGAGGAAGATTGAGGAGAACCCCAGGGTGTGGCATGAGACGTTGTCAGAGGCTTTGTGGGCCTATCGCATGTCATGCCATGGAGCTATAAAGACTTCGCCGTACCAGCTTGATCATGGGAAGGAGGCCGTATTACCTTGGGAAATTACGGCTGGATCGAGACGTGTCACGTTTCAGAATGACCTGTCGCCTGAGGAATATGCAACCCTGATGAGTGACACTATTGAGGATGCAACGGAACTTAGACTTTGGTCGTTAGAAAAGATTAAAGAGAACAAAGCCGAGGTAGCTCGGGCATACAATAAGAAGGTGAGACCAAAGGAGTTTCAAGTTGGTGATCTAGTATGGGAAGCCGTGTTGCCACTAGGAACCAGGGATAAAGCATACGGCAAATGGTCTCCTAATTGGCACGGTCCTTACAAAGTCATCCAAGTTCTGAAGGGCAATGCCTACATGCTTGAACAGTTGGATGGTGTGAAGTTTCCAGTGGCCGTCAATGGCCAGCATCTCAAGAAGTATTTCCCAAGCATGTGGGAGGATGGGCAGTGAGATATGGAGGCCGATTCTAAATCGGCCGGTAAAAAAAATCACGGCCGATGCGCAGACATCGACTTGAGAAAACATGTGGAGACAGCCGATGCACGGGTATCGACTTCAGAATAATAAAAGCCGATACATTGCCATCGACTCTAGAGGTACAAGCTCAATTAAGCAGGTTAACGTATCGGTTCAAACCAGAAATCATGATGTTTGGGATGAGTCTCCTAGTGGTTGCTAAGGAGTTCAATCTGCACGTTTAAGATTGGAGGATGGTTGGGACATGAGCTAGACCTGTTGGCCCGTGTGGATAGGCAACGACTTGGCCTCAAATCGCGTTTATAGTACAAGCTGGTGCCCTGCCATCGGCTCTCTGTACAGCGACTTCGTTCGACGATCGGCAAAGTTGACAAGAAAGTAAGATTAATTGGGGAATATTCTCTTCATTAATAGTGGGATTTCTTACAAAGAAAGAGCCGATTGCTCGGGGAAGAAAGAACAAAAGCTGACTACTACTACTAGTCCCTAATCTAAGGGCCGTTGCTGCCCTCGTCGTCGTCGTCACTGCCGCCGGCGCAGCTGCTGCGATAGGCTCCTCATCGCTGCTCCCGTAGCCTTCTACGGGAGCCTCGTCTTCCTCATCGTCGTCATCGCTGTCGTCGTCCCACCAGGCGCGGAGGCGCTTCGCCGGTGGGTATCCTTCGAGGGAGTCGTCGTCGTCCTCTTTCGCCTCTTCCTCGGAGGAGGTGAAGTCGTCCCAGGAGAAGCGGTCGTCCTCGCTCTCCGCCTCCTCCTCCCCGTCGACGAGGAATTGAAGGTCGTCCTCTCCGTCGGTCAAGGATTTGTCATCCTCGGACCAGATGGAGGAATCGTGTTCCTCCTTATCCCACGTCGTTGGGGCGAGGATGTCGTGCGCCGCCAACGAGCCCCACTCTGGCGTCGGCTCACGGAAGGGAGATGATACGTAGGAGAGGTTTGAGGAGGCAGAAGAGGAGGAGGAAGAAGAAGACATGGCTACGGGGGAATGGGGGTTTTTGCCGATGGCTAGTACGGAGCAGGAGGGTGAAGGGGCGAACTGCGCGACGCGGTTAAATAATGGGATATTGGGGAGAGTTAATGTTATAGCAGTTTCCGAGGAAGTGGTGCCAAAGAATTGGCGAATCGCGCATAGAAGTCAAGAAGGCAAGGCATCATGATGAAGGATACTGCGACGGTCTACGCTTCCGCCACGACATGACCCGACGAAGGAAAAGCATAATGATTTTGGAAATGTCATTTCCAAAACCAGGGGGGCATGTGTTATCACCAGAATTTGACCGGATCAGAGGTGGGCCGCGATTGAAAATGGGCTTGAAGAATATACATGGAAGAGAGACATGAATCGGCCTTATATGCAAAGTTTGGGCTAGTTTGCCCGTGTATCTGTAACATAGTAGGATACGTGTCGGTTAGTTAGAAGTTTGGGCTCGTGCCCGGTTGGGATTGTTCCCATGTTAGAAAGTCTACGGACTATAAATATGTATCTAGGGTTTATGAAATAAACAACAATCACGTTCACCACAAACCAATCTAGGCGCATCGCCAACTCCCCCGTCTCGAGGGTTTCTTCCGGGTAAGCACCATGCTGCCTAGATCGCATCCTGCGATCTAGGCAGACTACGTTATTCGTCGTTCATGCGTTGCTCGTGCTGAAGCCTTTTTGATGGCGAGCAACGTGGTTATCATAGATGTTTTAGGGTTAGCATTGTTCATCATATCATATGCTATCGTCGTGCAACCCTTAGGCATCTAGCTGCCCTTACACCTACCTTGGGTGTAAGGGCGGCACCCCGCTTGATCATTATTTAGTAGATCCGATCCGTTATGATTGCTCCTTGTTCTTCAAGGATTAGTTTAATATCTGCATAGTTAGGCCTTACAAACGGGTTGAAGGATCCAGTGGCGTAGGGTGTAGTTTGCTAGCCCTAGACAGGATGTTCCGAGGATCAACTTCGTGTTGGTTTTTAGGCCTTGTCTAGGGTCGGTTTACGATCACCGTGCGTGGCCGCCAGGCTCAATCACGAGTAGGATGTTCCGATTATGTGGTGAAAACCCTAAATCGTAGTAGGTCGTTTTAGCTTTATCTTGATCAAGCAGGACCACCATCTGATCGTACACCTCGTACGCATCATGGGTGGATCGGCTCTTTGAGCCGATTCACGAGACAACCCGAGAGCCGATCGAGGCTCGTATTTAATGTTTACGTGTATGCCATGCAGGAAACTAAGCGAGGCATCATCCAACACCTTCCCGACCAGGTATAGGTCGGGTGGCACGCCCTGCATCGGCATCGGACGTGCGTGCCGAAGGCTTTGCGGGCCGTCGCTCGGAGGGACCAGGGCCAGCCGTAGTCCCGGGAGATTCCCGGCTCTACGGTGTTGCCCGTCGCTG
>NC_061512.1:189850881-189935213 GCF_022539505.1 Lolium rigidum | reverse complement strand
TTCGAAGGTAAACATTATGCCCATTCATCCAATCAAGATACATAAACTTGACTAAAAAAAAATACCCCGTGGACTAGATAAGCTGCCCAAACAAACTTATCTAGTTCAGCCGTTAAATTTATTGAAATTAAGCATTGGCATAAATGTAACCATTGTACCCATTTATTATCATTGGAGCCCTCTTCTAAAAAGTAATATTAATAGGTCGTAGCAAGTACCCAAGTTGATACTAACACATCCTTATGTTGAACCATTATTATAAAAAATCTCCTCTTGAAAAATTCTTCTTGAACATGCATACGACCTCTTCAGCATGAGTGAACCAGCCTGGCTTAACTTCTACTTGTGCTAGCGTTTTATTTTTGAGGTATTTGCAACAAAGAATTTGCTGCCACATACCTCTCCTCCGAAAGGAAGGAGTCTAAACAACCATTTGCTAAGTAAGCATTTGTTCTTAAGTTCCAACACCTCAATTCCCAACCCCCTTGATCCTTTGGTCTCACAGTAAAATACTCCACTTAGATAACCTATATTTCTTCTTGTGTTCATCGATTGCCGTAAAATTTTGACCTATAATAATCTAGCCTCTTCCTCACCCCAATCGGAATTTCCAAGAAGGAAAGCATGAACATAGGAAGGCTTGTAAGAACCGAGGTTAATCAAAACCAATCTATCTCCATAAGACAACATTTTACTCCACCAACACTTCCCAACTTGGATGCAAAACGACTCTCAATAGGATTCCCACTCCACATCTCCGAAGAGTCCTATAATGGACAGGATGCCCAAATACTTCAATGGTAAGGTTCCGCATTCGCACCCAAAAATATGTCTATACTCGGTTCTCCATCTCCTTTGCCCTACCGAAAGTAAACATTTATTTTGCTCTTATGAAAGTTAATCTTTAAACCCGACGTACCTATTCAAAAATGCATAGGATTAATTTCATATTACTGGCTTTCATCAACATCATGTTCCAAACATAATATTGTATCATCCGCATATTCTAAAACGGGAGATACCCCCATCAATCAAATGTGGTAGCAGCATCTCCAATTTTACCCTCATCTTTAGCCCGAGCAATTAGAATTGCCAACATATCGCAAACAATGTTAAATAAAATCAGAGATAATGGGTCCCCCTCGTTGTAACCCTTTTCTAGTTGGAAAATTATGTCCAATAACATCGTACTTCACCCTTATTCCCCACACTCCCACCCCCTCGCACAAATTGCTTTATTCTATCACTGCCAAATAGGATCAAAACCTTTCAATTCGTAAAACTCGTTGCGTAAAGGGCCATTTGACCTTATCATACGTCTTTTCAAAGTCAATTTTAAAAAGCACCCCCCATCAAGTTTTTTCTTATGCATTTCATGTATCGTAGCCCATGAAGAACCAACACTCCCTCTAAAATATGTCCGCCCGGTGATAAACGCCTCGTCCGTGTAGGTCTCAATCGTCACTTTATGAGCTACATCGAATATCACTGCTTGTCGCAACTTTAGTAAAATTTAGAAAACTCACATTACGAGCAAACAAATTGGCATGTATTGTTGAATTTGAGTTGCATTCTCCTCTTTTTAGGTAGTAAAGTAATTACCCAAAGTTCAATTTATACAGCAGGCAAGTCACCCTTTTGAAAGTTAACGCAAACAATGCCATCAAATCATTTTGAATGACCCCCCAAAAAAGCTTTTCATAAAACTCCGCCGGGAGACCATCCTCGTTCCCGGGATTTCTGCCATGTTCCATCCGAAAGACCGCGTCATGCACCTCCTCCATTGAGAAGTTTGCAATCAGCAAAGTGTTTTCTCTCCGCGTACAATTGCGGAATATCCTCGCCCTACTTTCATCCAAAGAAACTAACCAGGTTCGTGGATTTCCAAAATAATTTTTTATAGTATCCCGAACATATGCACCCTCAAATTGTCATCCCCGACAATGGTACCTTCCTCTTGTTCAAGTTGATAAATTTTATTTTCTTATATTTACCATTAGCTATAAGATGGAAATATTTGGTATTGTCCCCTCCTTCCTGAATAAACTTAACTTTAGCCCGCTGCGCCCACTTAATCTCTTCTTCTCTTCGACGCTTGTTTAACTTTTCATTAGCTAGTTTCAACTCATTTCACTCTACATGTAGTAATGGAATGGTTTCAGCCTTTATATCCAAATAGTCAATGATGTTCAATAATCTTTCCTTTTCCCTCTTATATTTCCCACTTCAATTTTTAGCCCAACCACGTAAGAATTGGCGCAAATGCCTAATCTTATTTTGCCAAGTCTGAATCGGAGATTTTCCAACGGGGCCGGCCGCCCATTCAGCTGCAACTAGTTCATAGAACCCATCTTGTTCTAGCCAAGCTAGCTCAAAAGCAAAGCGCGTTTTATTACCTACATGCGCCTGAATCCCCGCATCAATCAAAACAGCAGTATGGTCACACCTAGAGCGAGTCAAAGCCCGGACTGAAACCAGAGGGAATTTTTGTTCCCACTCAACACTAGCAAGTACCCTATCTAATTTTTCATAAGTTGGGGTTTCTCTTCTACTCGCCCACATAAATTTCCACCCCAACATAGCGATTTCTCTTAAATTTAGGTTCTCAATGATCGCATTAAAAATAAAAGGCCAGCGAGGATTAAAATTTTCATTACTTTTATCCTCAGGTTTTCTCAAAATATTAAAGTCTCCCGCCAATAACATAGGTATGGTTTCAGGCTCACATGTCCTAACCAATTCCGCTAGGAATTCATGTTTATTTTTATCTTGTGCCGCCTCATACACCGGCACCAGCAACCACTGGAAACCATTAATTTTTGATGTGATAGTTAATTTAACACAGTAGTCTCCGCTATCTACTCTATTAACTACCAAAGTAGTAGTGTTAATTCCGACTAGAATTCCTCCTGACCTTCCATGCGACGGCAAACAAAACCTTGCAAACTCCTTACCCGCTGCTAAATCACGAAGGAAAGATACTGAAAAATTAGACCGTCCTGTCTCAAGTAATGCTATAAAGTCAAGGTCATACTCTCTAATTGACTCCTTCACAAACATATGTTTTCTCGGATCCCTAAATCCCTCACTGTTCCATGTAACACCTCTAAGATTAGTCATTGGAATTTGGTATTTTTAACCCTAACCCGGTTACTCCGTCGCACATTATCATTATCATAAAGTTTTTTCTTACAAACTTTTCTTTTTTCCTTAGTAATATCCACAGGTATATGAATATCATCATCTAAGTGTTCATCCTCTTCCAAATCATCACACAAATCCGATGCACGTGTGACCGCCAAACAAGCAGCAGTATCACGTAATCCTCCACATAATCCGAGTTTTTTTTTAACATTGTTAAAGTTCTTTGCAATTCAGCATCTTTAATTAGTCTAACTGACTTAATACACTCGGAATTAGAATTACCCAACGAAACCCCCAACGATATAGCACTTTGAATTATATGATCATCCGCAAAAGAAGTAATTGATGTTAGTTTGAGTGGAGACTTACCCATCACCGGCGTGTCCCCACGTTTCTTGGCGATCATCATCGCTCTCTCCAATTGTGTGGCATCCGAGTTAGGCTGAGCGCGTAGTCTTCCACTCGAACGCACCCCACGCAAAGCCTCCTCCTGAATCCTCCCAAAAGCTACAACTTGCTCTGGAGTATACTGAGGCATTCTCAAAGTAGAAAGTAGGCTTGCTCGCGGAAATTGGAGTAGATCCAACCTGCAGCCCTCTCTGTTTATCAGCATACAATTGCTGAAAAGATGGTTCTAAATTCAATTTAAAAGCAGAATGGTTCGGTGAGTTTAGGACCCGTTGCTGGCCGATCGACGTCAATTTAGGCGTAGCCCCCATGCAGTCCGGTCTGCCATGCATGGCGGGCCTATCCGCACAAGACCTGGGCGTGTCCACCACGCATGGGCCTGCGGCCTTGTTCGGCACGCCCAGCAAGCCAGGCGACGCGCCCACAGGTACGTCCTCGTGGCCTAGCTGCACCGCGTCCAAGCCCTCTGCTGCATGCCTCGGATCACGTAAAACATGCATGATCGACGTCGCGTCGCCTACTCCTCCGTCTTCTCTGCCCTTCCTAACTGGAGAGCTAGCAAATGGTGTCGGAGAAGTGCCATCTAGGGCAGGGGTCAGCATACACTCGCCACCCATGTCTGCAACCTTACTGAAAGAATTAAACGACTTTTTAGGACTTAAACAAGATTCATTTGAAATATGAAATACAGTATCATACCTTACTGTATTCTTAACCATTCCCAAAGCATTAACAGTAGAATTTGGTGGCGATGTTGAACCACTCTTATCCTCTTTGTCCCCTTCATGCTCTCCAGTATTTTTAGTCCTCTTTTCATTACGATCAGGCTCAGCTCCTTTATCCTTACCATGTGCCCGTGGATCATCATCTCCACCATTCCCAGGAGACATAGTCACATCAGCAGATGTTTGGTGTGGCATACCCTCCACCTCAAATCTCAGTCTAAAAAATTCATGCTTAATTTTGAGATCCCATGTCTCTGGAATAATAGCCATGTCTAGGCAAGTAATGAGCACGCGAAGAACATTGTTCAGATGAGTAAACACAATATCAATCTCTTCCGTCTTACCAAACACATCCCCCAAAGCCCAAAGAGCCAGATAATCATCAAGGGCAACCGGTGGCAGGCCATATACCCTCACCCAAACATCCTCAGGAGCCCAAACTGGTTGAACTTCTTTCTTTCAAAAATCAAAGGATAAAAATAATGGTAGAATCCGGAACATGGAAGTGCCCAAAATGTTGCACTCTCACCAATTCATTTTTGCTTGGAAAATTCACCTTGAAGACATTGTCCTTCACCTGTTGAACATCCCACTGATAAGTTGTATCTGTACAATCCATTGCAAATGGATAATCACCTGGGCCAAAGATAGAGCACCACCTAACACCTCAACTTGAGCCAAACGAGTATTTTCCACCCTCGGCCGAACAGAAGTAGACAAAGGGAGTTCCCAGAACGCCAAATCAGGGTGACCAAGGCCATACATAGCTAATCGCGGTCTTGGTGCCTTATGTAAGGGACAGTCCTTGGTAGCATGATCTGGCTTCTGGCAATAATCACATAAAATTGCCTCATAGTCATTTAGAAAGTGGCCATTTTTTTACACCGAAAACAACTTGGCCCCTTCCTCTTATTTGCCGCCACAAACTCTGCCTCTGACATCCCCACGTGATCTATTACTTGTTCCTTCGATCCTGCCCCCGCTACTGCCAACAGCACCGCATCCGCTTGCTGAATAGGCTGTGTCATCACCTGAGGCTGATTGGGCTGCGACCGAGCAATCACTGGCGGGCGAACAATTGGTACAGCCGGCTGATCAGCAGCATTCCTACCGCCCACATTACTATCCAAGCTCTGAATCTCAGGGCGGCCAGCAAGCTGCCTTGCAAAAGCTTCCGCCACCTCCGACACCAATTTATGTTGCATCTCCGAAAGCCCAGGAACAGTAGTGGCATACCCGCTATTGATATTCCTAGGATTGACATTATTGTTTGAAGCAAATCGACGAGAACCATAGTTACCATTGTGAGCAAACCCGCGGTAGCCATCATTCTAATTATTGTAACCTTGCTGGTATCGGCGATCCGCGCCATAATCCTGTCGCCCCGGACCAGTACGGAAGACACCGTCACCAAATACGTTGCCTTGGTTGCTCACCCCGTCACCAACATCACCTCCATGACCAGTCGTCCCGCTCGGTCCCCCCTCAAAGAAATTCGCACCATGACCTCCTCCCGGACCGTCATGCCAGCCAGAACCTCCCCGTCCTCCCGGTGGTTTTCCTCGGTTGGGGTTTTGATGTCTACGGGAGCTTCTATTCTTGTAGACAGTGTTGGGCCTCCAAGAGCAGAGGTTTGTAGAACAGCAGCAAGTTTCCCTTAAGTGGATACCCAAGGTTTATCGAACTCAGGGGGGAAGAGGTCAAAGATATCCCTCTCATGCAACCCTGCAACCACAAAGCAAGAAGTCTCTTGTGTCCCCAACACACCTAATAGGTGCACTAGTTCGGCGAAGAGATAGTGAAATACAGGTGGTATGAATAAGTAGTAGCAACGGCGAGAAAAGTGCTCGCCCGAGACGAGTAAACAAGCAGTAGTAATGTAGCAGTAGTAACGCAGCAGTAGTAAACAAGCAGTAGTAACTCAGCAGTAGTAACGCAGCAGTAGTAAACAAGCAGTAGTAACTCAGCAGTATTTAGGAACAAGGCCTAGGGATTACACTTTCACTAGTGGACACTCTCAACATTGATCACATAACAGAATAGATAAATGCATACTCTACACTTTTGTTGGATGATGAACACATTGCGTAGGATTACACGAACCCTCAATGCCGGAGTTAACAAGCTCCACAATAATGCTCATGTTTTAGTAACCTTTAGTGTAAGATAAATCAACGAGACTAAACCAAGTACTAGCATAGCATGCACACTCGTCACCTTCATGCATATGTAGGAGGAATAGATCACATCAATATTATCATAGCAATAGTTAACTCCATAATCTACAAGAGATCATGATCATAGCACAAACCAAGTACTAACACGGTGCACACATCGTCACCTTTACACACGTGCAGGAGGAATAGAACTACTTTAATAACACATCACTAGAGTAGCACATAGATAAATTGTGATACAAACATGCTGCAATCATAAAGAGATATAAATAAGCACTTCACTACACCATTCAACAATGAATAAGTATTCTGTGAAATCTAGCCTAAGAGACCCACACGGTGCACACACTGTCACCTTTACACACGTGGGACGAGGAGTCTCCGGAGATCACATAAGTAAAACTCACTTGACTAGCATAATGACATCTAGATTACAAGCATCATCATATGAATCTCAATCATGTAAGGCAGCTCATGAGATTATTGTATTGACACACATAGGAGAGAGATGAACCACATAGCTACCGGTACAGCCCCGAGCCTCGATGGAGAACTACTCCCTCCTCATGGGAGCAGCAGCGGTGATGAAGATGGCGGTGGAGATGGCAGCGGTGTCGATGGAGAAGCCTTCCGGGGCACTTCCCCGCTCCGGCAGGGTGCCGGAACGGAGATCCCTGTCCCCCAGATCTTGGCTTCGCGATGGCGGCGGCTCTGGCAGGTTTCTGTGGGTTTCGTCAATTGGTGTCGAGGTTTTAGGTCAGGACGACTTAAATAGGCGAAGAGTCGGAGTCGGAGGGGTTCTGGGGGGCCCACACCCTAGGGGCGCCCCCTTGGCCGCGCCGGGTGTGGTGTGGGGCCCCCGTGGCTCCCCTCTGGTCCTTCCCGGGTGTTCTGGATGCTTCCGATGAAAATAGGAACTTGGGCGTTGATTTCGTCCGATTCCGAGAATATTTCGTTACTAGGATTTCGAAACCAAAAACAGCGTAAAACGAGAACCGGCACTTCGGCATCTTGTTAATAGGTTAGTTCCGGAAAATGCACGAATATGACATAAAGTGTGCATAAAACATGTAGATAACATCAATAATGTGGCATGGAACACAAGAAATTATCGATACGTTGGAGACGTATCAGCATCCCCAAGCTTAGTTCTGCTCGTCCCGAGCAGGTAAAACGATAACAAAGATAATTTCCGGAGTGACATGCCATCATAATCTTGATCATACTATTTGTAAAGCATATGTAGTGAATGCAGCGATCAAAACAATGTGTATGACATGAGTAAACAAGTGAATCATAAAGCAAAGACTTTTCATGAATAGCACTTCAAGACAAGCATCAATAAGTCTTGCATAAGAGTTAACTCATAAAGCAATAATTCAAAGTAAAGGTATTGAAGCAACACAAAAGAATATTAAGTTTCATCGGTTGCTTTCAACTTGTAACATGTATATCTCATGGATATTGTCAATGCAAAGCAATACAACAAGTGCAATATGCAAGTATGTAAGAACCAATGCACAGTTCACACAAATGTTTGCTTCTTGAGGTGGAGAGAGATAGGTGAACTGACTCAACAATAAAAGTAAAAGAATGGTCCTCCATAGAGGAAAAGCATCGATTGCTATATTTGTGCTAGAGCTTTTATTTTGAAAACATAAAGAGAGCATAAAAGTAAAGTTTTGAGAGGTGTATGTTGTTGTCAACGAATGGTACCGGGTACTCTAACCCCCTTGCCAGACAAACCTTCAAAGAGCGGCTCCCATTTTATTTTATTTTTGGATGGCACTCCTTCCAACCTTTCTTTCACAAAATTATTGGATAAGCGGATGAAGCCACTAGTCCATTGGTGAAAGTTGCCCAACAAGATTGAAAGATAAACACCACATACTTCCTCATGAGCTATAAAACATTAACACAAATAAGAGGTAATAAATTTTGAATTGTTTAAAGGTAGCACTCAAGCAATTTACTTTGGAATGGCGGGAAATACCATGTAGTAGGTAGGTATGGTGGACACAAATGGCATGGTGTTGTTTGGCTCAAGGTTTTGGATGCATGAGAAGTATTCCCTCTCGATACAAGGTTTAGGCTAGCAAGGTTGTTTGAAGCAAGCACAAGTATGAACTAGTACAGCAAAACTCACATAAAGGACATATTACAAGCATTATAAGACTATACATCGTCTTCCTTGTCGTTCAAACACCTTACTAGAAATTATCTAGACCTTAGAGAGACCAATTATGCAAACCAAATTTTAGCATGCTCCATGTATTTCTTCATTAATGGGTGCAAAGTATATGATGCAAGAGCTTAAACATGAGCACAACAATTGCCAAGTATCACATTACCCAAGACATTATAGCAATTACTACATGTAGCATTTTCCAATTCCAACCATATAACAATTTAACGAAGAGGAAACTTCGCCATGAATATTATGAGCTAAGAACACATGTGTTCATACGAACCAGCGGAGCGTCTCTCTCTCCCACACAAGCATGATGTAATCCAATTTATTCAAACACAAACAAAAACAAAAGCACACAGACGCTCCAAGTAAAGCACATAAGATGTGGCCGAATAAAAATATAGTTTCAAGAGAAGGAACCTGATAATGTTGTCGATGAAGAAGGGGATGCCTTGGGCATCCCCAAGCTTAGACGCTTGAGTCTTCTTGATATATGCAGGGATGAACCACCGGGGCATCCCCAAGCTTAGAGTTTTCACTCTTCTTGATCATAGTATATCATCCTCCTCTCTTGACCCTTGAAAACTTCCTCCACACCAAACTCGAAACAACTCATTAGAGGATTAGTGGACAATAAAAATTAACATGTTCAGAGGTGACACAATCATTCTTAACACTTCTGGACATTGCATAAAGCTACTGGACATTAATGGATCAAAGAAATTCATCCAACATAGCAAAAGAGGCAATGCGAAATAAAAGGCAGAATCTGTCAAAACAGAACAGTCCGTAAAGATGGATTTTATTAGGCCACCAGACTTGCTCAAATGAAAATTCTCAAATTGAATGAAAGTTGCGTACATATCTGAGGATCATGCACGTAAATTGGCATAATTTTCTGAGCTTCCTGCAGGGCAGTGGGCTCAGATTCGTGACAGCAAAGAAATCTGGAACTGCGCAGTAATCCAAATCTAGTACTTACTTTTCTATCAACGGCTTAACTTGGCACAACAAAACTCAAAACTAAGATAAGGAGAGGTTGCTACAGTAGTAAACAACTTCCAAGACACAAATATAAAACAAAGTACTGTAGCAAAATAACACATGGGTTATCTCCCAAGAAGTTCTTCCTTTATAGCCGTTAAGATGGGCTCAGCAGTTTTAATGATGCACTCGCAAGAAATAGTATTTGAAGCAAAAGAGAGCATCAAGAGGCAAATTCAAAACACATTTAAGTCTAACATGCTTCCTATGCATAGGAATCTTGTAAATAAACAAGTCCATGAAGAGCAAAGTAACAAGCATAGGAAGATAAAACAAGTGTAGCATCAAAAATTTCAGCACATAGAGAGGTGTTTTAGTAACATGAAAATTTCTACAACCATATTTTCCTCTCTCATAATAACTTTCAGTAGCATCATGAGCAAACTCAACAATATAACTATCAAATGAAACATTCTTATCATGAGTCTCATGCATAAAATTATTACTACTCCCAACATAAGCATAACCAATTTTATTAGTTGTAGTGGGAGCAAATTCAACAAAGTAGCTATCATTATTATTCTCATCATCAAATATAGGAGGCATATTGTAATCATAATCAAATTCACTCTCCATAGTAGGTGGCACCAAAAGACCACTATCATTATAATCATCATAAATAGGAGGTAAAGAATCATCAAAGTAAATTTTCTCCTCAATGCTTGGGGGACTAAAAATATCATGAAAACCAGCTTCCCCAAGC
Source organism: Lolium rigidum (assembly GCF_022539505.1). Taxonomy (NCBI): domain Eukaryota; kingdom Viridiplantae; phylum Streptophyta; class Magnoliopsida; order Poales; family Poaceae; genus Lolium; species Lolium rigidum. The sequence goes on along the minus strand of NC_061512.1, from coordinate 189,924,821 downwards.
TTAGCATTTTCCATATCATTATCAACAATGGTGTTCAAAGCGTTCATACTAATATTACTACCAGCATGCAAAGAAGATTTCATAGGTTTTTTAATTTTCGCATCAAACAATCCATGTTTTAAATCAGGAAATAGAATAAGAAGCTCACTCTTGTACATTATGCCAAACTAGTGTAAACAAGAAACAACAAGATGCAATTGCAGGATCTAAAGGAAATAGCTTTGAGCACACACACGACGGCGCCAGAAAAATACTTTACCTGAGACCGTAGTATGAGTGCCTTTTTACCTTTCCTCCCCGGCAACGGCGCCAGAAAAAGTGCTTGATGTCTACGGGAGCTTCTATTCTTGTAGACAGTGTTGGGCCTCCAAGAGCAGAGGTTTGTAGAACAGCAGCAAGTTTCCCTTAAGTGGATACCCAAGGTTTATCGAACTCGGGGAGGAAGAGGTCAAAGATATCCCTCTCATGCAACCCTGCAACCACAAAGCAAGAAGTCTCTTGTGTCCCCAACACACCTAATAGGTGCACTAGTTCGGCGAAGAGATAGTGAAATACAGGTGGTATGAATAAGTAGTAGCAACGGCGAGAAAAGTGCTCGCCCGGGACGATAAACAAGCAGTAGTAACGCAGCGAGTAGTAACGCAGCGAGTAGTAAACAAGCGGTAGTAACTCAGCAGTAGTAACGCAGCAGTAGTAAACAAGCAGTAGTAAACAAGCAGTATTTAGGAACAAGGCCTAGGGATTACACTTTCACTAGTGGACACTCTCAACATTGATCACATAACAGAATAGATAAATGCATACTCTACACTTTTGTTGGATGATGAACACATTGCGTAGGATTACACGAACCCTCAATGCCGGAGTTAACAAGCTCCACAATAATGCTCATGTTTTAGTAACCTTTAGTGTAAGATAAATCAACAGACTAAACCAAGTACTAGCATAGCATGCACACTGTCACCTTCATGCATATGTAGGAGGAATAGATCACATCAATATTATCATAGCAATAGTTAACTCCATAATCTACAAGAGATCATGATCATATCACAAACCAAGTACTAACACGGTGCACACACTGTCACCTTTACACACGTGCAGGAGGAATAGAACTACTTTAATAACACATCACTAGAGTAGCACATAGATAAATTGTGATACAAACATGCTGCAAACATAAAGAGATATAAATAAGCACTTCACTACACCATTCAACAGTGAATAAGTATTCTGTGAAATCTAGCCTAAGAGACCCACACGGTGCACACACTCGTCACCTTTACACACGTGGGACGAGGAGTCTCCGGAGATCACATAAGTAAAACTCACTTGACTAGCATAATGACATCTAGATTACAAGCATCATCATATGAATCTCAATCATGTAAGGCAGCTCATGAGATTATTGTATTGACACACATAGGAGAGAGATGAACCACATAGGTACCGGTACAGCCCCGAGCCTCGATGGAGAACTACTCCCTCCTCATGGGAGCAGCAGCGGTGATGAAGATGGCGGTGGAGATGGCAGCGGTGTCGATGGAGAAGCCTTCCGGGGCACTTCCCCGCTCCGGCAGGGTGCCGGAACAGAGATCCTGTCCCCCAGATCTTGGCTTCGCGATGGCGGCGGCTCTGGCAGGTTTCTGTGGGTTTCGTCAATTGGTGTCGAGGTTTTAGGTCAGGACGACTTAAATAGGCGAAGAGTCGGAGTCGGAGGGGTTCTGGGGGGCCCACACCCTAGGGGGCGCCCCCCCTTGGCCGCGCCGGGGTGTGGTGTGGGGCCCCCAGGGCTCCCCTCTGGTCCTTCCCGGGTGTTCTGGATGCTTCCGATGAAAATAGGAACTTGGGCGTTGATTTCGTCCGATTCCGAGAATATTTCGTTACTAGGATTTCTGAAACCAAAAACAGCAGAAAACGAGAACCGGCACTTCGGCATCTTGTTAATAGGTTAGTTCCAGAAAATGCACGAATATGACATAAAGTGTGCATAAAACATGTAGATAACATCAATAATGTGGCATGGAACACAAGAAATTATCGATACGTTGGAGACGTATCAGGTTTCCACCCCCACGATTGGCCATCACGGAGGCAGAAAGTCGATCGGCGTGCAGTGGTGAGTTTCTGACGATGCAAGATCGTGGCGGCTGCAGAACCAGAGGAGCAGTCGACCGATTGAAACCTAGACGGAAACGTACCCCGCTCCCAAATTGTGGGATACGATCTGTCGGCACTTTCCTTCGTAGCAATTCCTGGCCCATACGACCATTAGGAATATATTTTGCATTAAACTGATTGTCAATCAAGCCCAAATGGCCCAAATTCGGGAATTTTGAAACACCAAGAAGTGGCCGTTTCGTAAACTTTGGATGGGATCTCGCCGGCGGCCATACGCCTCGCCGGCACCCCTACCGCTGCTGCCGTCGCCTCCTCTGCACCACCACCCACTCTGCCGCATAAAATGAATCAAGGAAGAACGTGGTCGGCTAGAGGACAGGCGATCGAAACCAAATTTTCCTGGACTGAACCGCAGCAGAGGGAGAAGAGAACTTCAGACTAGAGGAGAGAGAACTTCCTGGACTTGATCGCGTACCTGAATGAAGTAGAATCGCCGCCTCCCACTGCCGGATCTTCTTCCTCTCTCGCCGGAGAACCGCAATAGAGGTCGTAGCCGATAGATCATAGTCCTCCTTCTCCGGCGTCTTGCATGCCGCCAAGTACTCGTAGGGACTCACCGCCGGCGAACCTTTTGCGTCTTCGTGCCCGGAATCCCGATCGGAACCCTCGTCGGAATTGGCGTCGGGGGCTATGGACCAGAAACGCCCTCTGGTCGCCCCTATTGTTTTGACCCGCCATTTGTTGGGTTTTCACTATTGGGAAAAACCCGCACCACCTCCTTTGTTCCTCATCATTTAACTCAAATATTGCCACAATAATTTAGTCATGATCCAACCTCCTTCCCTTACTTGCTAACACTATGCACCGATTTCCATTACTATCACTCTCGACACCACACATTGATTTGTCGCTACAACCTTGCCACTCGCTCCACTCTAACAATATTCTTCTCGTAATATACTTCGTCTTTTGAATATGAATGCCTATCCTAGATGTCGGTTAGCAACGATGTTTACTAGCCCTAATTTATTAAATCATGTTGCCTCTCGGTAAAAGCGTGTATATGTATCCATTCACGAGGGCACGGATGCATCTTTGAGCCGGATATGCAAGCAACGACCAGGTTCCCTTTTCGATTTTATCTTATATGATATAATAGAAACATTGTCGCGGTCATTTCGCGATGATGTAGCCTCTTCCACTTCCCTGACTGTTGACTGCCATTATTATTTCTCTCAGTGCCTCCAATTCGATTTGTCGCTTCTACCGCGCCTCCCCCACCACCCCCACCGCAGGCGCTTTCCTCTTCTTATAATACCTTCCACTATCGATTTCTCCAACGTCTTCCCACCAAATTTTCTGTTCTCTCAGTGCCTCAAATCGATTTATCTCTTCTACCCCTTACTCTCCCCACCCCGCCGCATGCGTGTTCCTCATCTTATAATACCCTTCAGCCGCCGATTTCTCCAACGTTTCCCAACACATTTCCTCTAGCCACAAACATCATGCATCGTCACACTCAGAGGGAGGGCTAGATGCAATCCTTCGTCAATCAATCGAATATAAAATCATGTCCAGGCGAACACAGAACTCCCTCGAATGAGAGATCTTCTGAGATACCATTAGAAAACCGGGGAGAGAGATGAGGATACCGCAAGGAGTAAGTGGAACGGTGAAGATCATCACCTGGTCGGCATCTTCTCCCTTTCGTCCATCCTCGCGGTTAGTTTCCTACGCCATTTATATCCCGTCAACTAAAAACTATTGTCACGGTTATGGATTGCTATTTTATGTATATTTTTTATGGTAAGAATCCTCTAGCGCTATTCTTAATTTGGTGTTCTACATGATTTCTTAAAGATATCGGGGTACATATTTTTTTAGTAGAAGGAACTAATCATATTCCATACAACATAGTAAATTCCAGCTTTCAGACTTGAAACCATAAATATTAGTGCATAGAGAGAATGATGTTTTATCCATTTTTCTTCTTCCTCTGGATTACATTCCTAGAGTGCCTACTTTGAACAATACATGCAGTGCTCATATGGGCCCCCAACATGCTTTCTACTGGATCTCGCTGCGAGTACTCACTCCTATCATGCGGATCACTACGATCAAGGCCTATGCCAATACAGGCTTATAATTCCATTTACGTTGTCCAGTTTTCATTCTGTCACGTGCGCATCAATCCGCGAGTACAAGGATCGAACAAAGTGGAGCTAGGTATCGGGATCAGTGGAGCATTTCGGCAATATCTTCTTCCCCAACGACCCCATCATTAGATCAGTAGTGGTCCCCCCATGATTTATTTATTACTGCGATCCACCCCTCCATTAGACCATCCACTATGTTGCTCCAAAGCGAACCATAGAGGCTTTTGGTTCGGTTCTACACATAGCAGAGCATCGCATCACGCGCTCTGACAGAAAAAGTGGACCAAAAACTTGGTTCGACTCATAGCAATAGAATAGAATTGTTTTTGTCCAGCTTATCTTGAGCCTGCCCAGCTTTAACAGAACAGCTCGTTCACACAGGGCATGCAGCAAGTTAAATATACCTTCTTCTATTTCTGTTGGGCTCCATTTGCACAGTTTGATGCGGTTCTATACAGAGTAGCAACTTGGCAGCGATTCTTAGTCTGACACACTTTTTTAATGGTTCGGCGCTACATAGTACATGGTCTTAGCCCGTTTCATATCACCACCTTCTGACCTTTGGCCGCTTCAGGCCACGGCCAGGCTGCATGTATTCGTCCTCAGCTAAACTAAAGCCAGAGCCTCCGAATCGGTGCAGCCGGCAGCCCTGCCATTGCCACCAAGCAAAACGTGGCCATGCTTAGGTTGGCCGTTGTACACTTGTACCACCGTGTATATCTCTCTATCTCTACTTGCATTATATCACGCCACTGATGATTGCGGATTTTGTATATATCTCAAGAAACTAATGAGCAGCCCCTATGGCACCGAGCCACCGACACCACCCAAAACGTGTCCATGACGCTGTACACTTGTACCATTGTGTATATCTCTCTATCTTCACTTGCATCACTGCTGATGCTTACAGCTTTTGTATCTTGAGAAACTAATGTGCTCTACCTGCCCCTCGTATAGCCGCTGATGAATACGAATTTTGTATATATCTTGAGAAACTAATGCGCTCTACCTACCCCTCTCGTATAGCCGATGATAAATGCGGATTTTGTATATATCTTGAGAAACTAATGTTCCCCACCTGTCCTTGTATCACCGCTCTTGAATGTGGATTTTGTATATATCTTGAGAAACCAATGTGTTTTCTTGTATATATCTTGACAAACTAATGTGCTGTAGCTAAAAGATGCCAACCGTATCAAAAGATAAGAGGGGTAATGGCGTGTCGTAATATACTGAAGGGTGAGGTCATGGCGTGGCTTGGTTCGTAGCGTCGACGTTTGATCGGCGGTGCATCTGGACGCGGTGGTGCGTTGTCACCGTCCCTCTATCTCCGAAAAACCTCGGCGTCTTGTTTTGCTTAATTAATTCTGTATTAGGGGAGCGCTGGGTCTCGTCATCTACTCTCTCTAAGCGGAGGTCTTTGAAAAATAGTTCCCTCCCACGCTCACCAACTACATGGTTAATTATACGCAAAAAAACTGCATGGTTAATTATATTACTACAGCACACATTGATTCAGGTGGGCTGTCGTCACTCCTGTACTCTAGAGGTGTGCTGTGGAGTGGCTTTAGTTTCTAGAAGCACGTTAACTATGCTTTTCGTATGGCTTTGAGATTTTGGTTTAGTCATCATAGCAGCAAAATATTTGTTTCTCTTTAGTTTAGTTTTCAGAGCTATCCTCTAGCTCTGTTTGTAAATTATAAAAATATATATAAATAAATAATCGCATAGTTCAACTTACAAAAATAGCACCAAAATAAGGGACGGTTAAGATTAAAAAATATGACGGTTGGCTATTCAGTTAGAAATAGGAGGGTTAAGATTCAGAGTTTTGCATTCTGTTTATAAAAAAGTTCTTTCTACACCATAATTTTTTTTATGTGAAATGGATGTTCAAATTTTAGTATTTGGAGCGAACGAGTTATGGTACGTTCACAGTTGGTGACATAGGATATACTCCTAAATCCGGCTTCATACATGAAGACCCCTAAATCCGGCTCCCCTAGCTGCTACCACCGTTGGAACCAACGATGCTGGAAGTGGCATGCTTCCAAGGTGTAGGGAGAAGAGAACGAATTGCCTGGCTCCAGGAATGGTCGAAGCCATACCCTATCGAAAAAGGATGTTATCCAAACGCATTTTAAGTAGTTGTAGTAAAACCCGACCTGTTGACCCTTCAGACCCTTCAGATTTGACTGTTTGCAACATGGGAGTTGATTACCCAAAAAATCCCTGGGAAAAAAGAAAAGATATCTCGGTAACGAAAACCATAGGAGGCTGTATTGGTTTTTTAGTGCTGGGCCTAGCAAAAGAGAAATCGCCGCTCAACCATTTCTTAGTATAGGCCCTCAACCATGAATTCGATTTCTTAGTATTAGTAATGAAATGATCCACAGTCGATGTCATAGTAGATTGTGTGGCAGCGTGGAGGAAAACCGTCTGGTTGGCGAGACGTGGTGGTGCCAGACCAGCGAGGCACTATGGCCAGACTACCAGTGGCGCTTGTGGGTGTGTGGATGGCGACTGCACACAGATGGGCTAGACCTAGGCCTCGCGATCCAAACCTAGGCCATGCGGTCACGATTTGGGCGGAGGGGGTCACTATCGTAGTGCACAGATGAGACACTCATGTGCTACTTCGAGCAGCCTAGCCGTCGGTGACGTGGTTTAGTTGCTTCCTTGTGTTTCCATCAGTGGTCAACGTGGTGTGCAGTGTGGCGGTAGGTGTAGCACCAAACGGAAAAGTGTGGCTGACTGTGGCAGGAGCAGCGGGTAGCTAAGGAGGGTGTGTTGCGTAGTTGTGACATGGTTCCACACGTGGTGGATGTCTGGTTTTCATGTGGTTTGGGCATGAAGCTGTCGCTGAAAACACACTCCGCTTTTGTTGGATTTGTTGACGGTGGCGCCTACATGCATCATTCCCTTGATGGGGGCATCGATGGAGCATCCCTCACCTTATTTCCCAGTGCTCTCCAGTGGAAATCGTAGATCTGGTGTAGGATGCTCTAGGTGTTATGTTCCCTCTTGGAGCATTATTTTTTGGAGATGGAACTGGTTAGAGGGTCCCGGGTCCATGGAGGTGGGCGGGTAGAGCACTATCCACATGTAAGGAGCGCTAGGTAAGCCACTTCGGTATTGATCGTGGGTTCATAGAGGCACATGCCTTCCGATTTTGGGCATGTCTTCCCTTTCCGGCGTCTCCTAGATTGGCATAAAGACCCATTCCAGTTCAGGTCGTTGCAACATTTTTTTGGCGAGCACTTTGCGAGCGGTGTGTCGCTCAAGTAGCACGGATGTGTGCCTCGTGTGTTTCACCTTCTATCATTTTGTATGTCTTGTGGTGCTTTAGGCATGGCTTGCCATTTCAGGTTATCGCCCAATTTTCCTCTAGTAAACCGATCATTGCGGGTTCTCCCTCTAACAATCAAAAATTTCTCCTTCTTTGTGGTAGTAAGATTGACTATAACCAATAAAAAAATATAGTATTGTATGTTTGTGTTCTCAAAGTTGATATTCGTGGTGTTAGTTTCCTAAAATGGTTTAGATGTTTTCTTGCTTTATGTGTTGATCATATAGCTCAAATGGAGTGCTACTAAAAACTGCATTATCTTACTTAGATTTTCTATAGCTTAAATGATTTCATATTTTCATATATGAATTTAGTTTGGGGTTATAATCAAAAAAAGTCAACATGTTTGAGTATTTCAATAGTTTGATACAATGCATTATTTATGTGTTATGACTCTGATATTTCCAGTATAGTTTTTACCACTCAGTAATAATGGTTTACATGTTTTATTTATTTTGATCACATATATGGAAACCTAAACTCCCAACTTCAACAGATCGCTCCACAGAGATGGACCCCCCTTGATATGAGTCCCCTAGCTTCTTACAATATCCAATTAAACCTTCCTGATCGAGACCTTGCTTGTAGCAAGTGAGAACTTCTTTATAGAGTTTTTCTTCATCGTCTAAAACTAACAATCTATCTTTCAATACATTTTCGTTACAAATAATAATAGGAAGATCAACATAATACAAAGGATATTCCATATCAGATGTCCAGGAAGACATGATCAATGCAAGCCTAAAAGGACGAGATGAAGCCTAGAGGGGGACAGGCGTTTTAAAAACTATTAAAAATTTGGCTTGTAAGAATGCATAATTAAACTAATGTCTATTTTACAAGCACAATACCTAAATAAGTTAGGCTCAAGTAAGTGCAACAATAAAAACTCAAGCTAAAAAAAATTGACACAAGATATATGTAACACAAGTGATATCAAGATATAAGTACTTCAAGATCAATGGCTATCACAAGGAAAGTAAACTCGAAGATAACCTAGGCACGTAGAGACGAAGATGTATTCTCGTGTTCCCTCACACGAAGTGAGGTGTGTCACATTGGAGAGATGCGGGCTACCACGAAGGTCTCTCGAACGATATGAAGGCTCACCTTCTTCTCCAATCCAATACCGCGAAGGACAAAGGCTCTTTCCTTATGGCTAGCTTTTCCTCCACTCTAAAGATGGTAATCTCCACAACCACTTGTTGACTGCCAAAACCCACCGGCGGGCAGCGGCCTTGTCAACACTGTAGAGCCGGGGGGAGCCTAGAGCTGCGGCTGGCTGAGACCCCTCCGAGCGACGGCCCGCAATGCTCTTCTCGGTCACACGCGGCGTTGCGAAGTGCAAGGCGTGCCACCTGACCTATACCTGGTCGGGAAGGTGATGAGGTTGCCTCGCTTAGTTTCCTGCAGGGCATACATGTAAACGTTAAATACGAGCCTCGATCGGCTCTCGAGTTATCCCGTGAATCGGCTCAAAGAGCCGATCCACCCATGATCCGTACGGGGTGCACGAATACTTGGTGGTCCTGCTTGATCAAGATGAAGCTAATGAGATCTACGACGATTTAGGGTTTTCACCACATAATCGGATCATCCTACTCCGAGGTTGGGCCGGATGGCCACGCACGGTGCCCGTAAGCCGATCCTAAACAAGGCCGGAAAACCAACATGAAGTTGATCCTAGGAACATCCCGTTTAGGACTTGCGAACGCCACCCTACGTGCCACAGGATCCTCCCCCTTTGTAAGGCCAAACTATTGCAGATATTAAACTAATCCCTGTAGAACCAGGAGCAATCGTAACGGATCAGATCTACTAAATCATGATCAAGCGGGTGCCGCCCCACACCTGAGATAGGCGTGAGGACGGCTAGATATGCAAGGGCTGCACTACGTAAGCATGCTTAAACGAAGAACAATGCTAACCCTAACACATCTAATGATAACTACGTTGCTCGCCATCAAAAGCGCTTCGATACGAGCAACGCATGAACAACGTGGGGCTTGTGCTGCCTAGATCGCAAGATGCGATCTAGGCGGCATGTCGCTTACCTGATAGAAACCCTCGAGACGAAGGAGTTGGCGATGCGCCGAGATTGGTTTGTTTTTGGGGTTGAACGTGAGTTGTTGTTTATTCCATAAACCCTAGGTACATATTTATAGTCCAGCGGACTTTCTAATGTGGTCGTGCACTAAACCGTGCACGAGATAAAATCTAACTTCTAAACCGATATACAATCTATTATATTAAGATACACGGGCTAACTAGCCCAAATTCTCCGTGCGAGGCCGCTTCATAGTTCCTCCATATGTAATCTCCCAAGCCCATCTTGATCGCGGCCCACCTCCCGATTTAGCCAAAATCCGGTGATAACACATGCCCCCTGGTTTTGGTAATGATAATTTCAAAACCACTCGTTTTTCCTCGGAGGGGTCATGTCACGGCAGAGCGGAACTGTCGCGAGCACGCCTCATCATGACGACTTGCCTTCCCAACTTCTCTGTACGATTTGACGGTTTTGGCACCATGTCCTCGAGAACTGCTCGGAAATTAAAAACCCCCACCTCCTTTTATTTAGCCGCAACGAACAGTTCTCTTCTTTACCCCTTCCGCAGTAGCGCTCCAAAAAAAAAACCCTCCCCTGCAACCATGTCCTCTTCCTCTTCCTCTTCTTCTTCATCGGATCCTTCCCACGTGTCTTCTCCCATCCGGGAGTCGACGCCCTCGTGGGGTACACAAGCGGCGTACGACATCCTTGCCCCGACAAAGTGGGACAAAGAGGATCATGACTCCTCCGTCTGGTCCGAGGATGACAAATCCCAAACCGACGGGGAGAGCGACCTCCGCTTCCTTGCTGACGAGGAAGTAGTGGAGGAGAGCGAAGACGACCGCCTCTCCTGGGTGGACTTCACCACCTCCGAGGAGGTGAAGGAGGAGGGAGAGGAGGAGGAGGATGAAGACAGCCCCTCCGACGAGCCGCCGGCCAAACGCCGCCACCTCTGGCCCGGGAACTTCAGCGACGTCGACAGTGACGACGACGCCGACGGAGAGGACGAAGATGACGAGGGCCCTATCGGCGGCCGCTGGAGCAGCGACGACGAGCCGGCGGGGAGCAGCACCGGCGGTGGCGACGACGGCGACGACGACGACGACGAGGGCGGCCGCAGCCCCTAGATAGGGCCTTAGCATAGGGCTAGCAGTAGCAGACGGGCAATGTATCCCCCTGGTCTTCCCTTTTGAGAGCAATCAGCTCTTCTATGTAAGAAATCTGGCTTATTAATGAAGAAATTCCCCAACTCGATTGTGCCGATTCTCTTTACGATAATTTAGCCGATTGTCTTTCCTCCTGATTCTGCCGATTGCCAAACTGGACAATGCCCCACAAGCCGATGGCATCACACCGGTCTCCCACACTAAATTTCGAGATAGATCCACCCAGACCCAAACTCCTTGCCATGCAAGGCCAAGCCTTTACCCGCGCAACTCCGCAGATCTCTCAAGATGGCATGTTGAACCTAACGGCAGAACTCCTGAAATAATGTTACGATAATTTTCATTATCCTCTCCGAATTCTGCTCGTTCAGCTCCGGCAGCTTCCTTCTACAGTAATCACTGTCTTTTGAACAAGCCGTCACGAAGAGTGGGCCCACTTCGACGGAGTTGGTTAAACTTCGAGGGCGAGCTGCCCCCCGAGCCTCAGCCAAAGCGAGGATAAAGGACAGATCATTACCATTGAGATTTCGGGGCGGGCTCAACCTTGTCCAAGAGAGCTATCCCGCAGGGCCACCAGCCGATCACCTCCCTTCCGTTGAGGGTCCATACAGCCGATCCATCAGGCTATGACAGTTTTGCACCATAAGCACCATTCTCTAGGTAACTTGTGGTGCAGAGTTCAGCCGATCCCAACGAAATCGGCTCCTCGGAGCAGAGACCTTCACGGCGAGCTGCCCCCCGGGCCTCCAAGGTGAGAATAGCAGCGAGCTGATCACGTCAATCATCCTTGATTTCCAACTCGCAACGCCGTATCAACCGATTCAGAACAAATCGGCTCTTCAGAGTGAGGGAATTTCAGGCGAGCCGCCCTCCCCCGAGCTTCTTTAGTCCAAACCTTGCGCCTTGCTGATCAGATCAGCTCATCATCTTCGGCAGGCTGAAGCAACTTCCGGTGAGAACGTCTTCGTATTTCTGACGCCCTCCAGACTCTTGGAGGGAACTACCCCCTCTGTTCTTAAGTCGATGTCTGTACATCGGCTATGCCTGAACTTTTTCGAATTTTTTTTTTTATTTTTCGGCCGACTTGTATATCGGCCCCCATGTTCCAATACCCATCAACAGAAGGTGAAATGGTTCTGCTGCATATCCTCGTATTTTATCTACCTGGGTGCCCCCCCCGAGCCGATTCTGTCAAGAGAATTGATGGTATCGGCTCTGTTGGATAACATGTTGAACCCAGGCAGAACGGTGGGTGAGGATATTCACGGCCGATTACTGGAATCGGCCTCCACGTTGTTTGCTCAGTGAAGGTTTTGTAATGCTCTTTCACAGATCCTTGGGGCCGATCACAAGGATCAGCCTCGCCGCTTTGCACATCGCTTGGCTTAAACTATATGGTCAGGCCAGTGGATAAAACTAGCTTAACCCTTCCCTTCGTCACATCGATGCGCTCGCGATCGTCCAATTTGATGCCCGAGAGGGGTTCTTGGCCTCGCTTGCTTCCCATGCATTCATGCCAGCCGTTGAGACTTCAGCCGAGTCGTCGGCTTGGACGACCTCCACCTCATCACCATCCCACTGTATTATGCATTGGTGCATCGTGGAGGGAATGCAGCAGTTGGCGTGGATCCAATCTCTTCCCAGCAAAACAGCATAACCGCTCGTGCTATCAACGATAAAGAACGCCGTAGGGATGGTTTTTCTTCCTACGGTCAGATCCACGTTCAGAACTCCTTGTGCCTCAGACGCTTGGCCGTTGAAATCGCTCAACGTTACGTTGGTCTTGATTAGATCCGAACTCGAGCGCCCCAGCCGACGTAGCATAGAGTATGGCATGATATTAATCGCCGCTCCGGTGTCCACCGAGCATCCCGTTTACGGTGCCTCCCATCAATATACCCTCGTAAGTACGGGGCCTTCGGATGTCCGTAGCTCCTGTCTCGTGGCTTCTCAAAGATAACCGGCCGTGGGCCGCAGTCAAGTTGTGCCACGGAGGTCTCGTCTAACCCTGGGGCATTGAACTCCGAAGGGAGGATAAACACCATATTTGTGCCAGCCGATGTTTCATCATCGGCTTTTCTCTGTTCGGGGCGCCACTCTTTTCTTTGTGGCTGACCTTCCTCGTCCAGGGTTCGCAGAATTTTGGCGGCCAGATCAGGCCGTGCCCTCCCTAGCGTGCGCAAGTATAATCTTTCAGTTTCTTCCAACTCACGCAGACGCTGGACTCTTTGCTTCTGGGAACGGCTGAGCCCATCAGGGTACCATCTGGGCTGATGATATTTGTATTCTTCACTACCGTCCTCTAGCTCCTCGAGATCTTCCATCTGAGGGGACTCGGCACGCTTGTCCCGATGCGGGAAAGGCCCTAGCCAGCTGAACACAGACACGTTAGCGGCACCCTTCTTCCTTTGTTTGCATTCTGGGCAGTCCTCGATTGTTGGCAATCGGCTCATCCCCGAATCCCAGCAATGTTTGAAAAACGGGCAGTCCCAGTGCTTATCCATGTCACTCTGCCCCCTTGGCCTCCCTTCGGCGCGACGACCGTACCCATTGTTGCTTCTACCATGTTGGCGGTACCTTCCGACCTCGGCATCAGACCAGAAATTCCTTTCATCGTCGGCGTCGTAGCGCCGACGTCGGTCTTGGTGTTGCTCGTATTTGCTGAGAGGGTGCTTGGAGTGTGGGCGTTGATACCGCGTGCTTCTTATTCCCTCCCTTGCCAGGCACCGCATGTCCTCACCTCGGGGTTGGCCGCGCGGATCGGCTCTCTCTTCATCCTTGCCACGGGAGTGGCTGCTTTCTGTTTCCTCTTTGTCATGGCAGCTTGCAGATCCTGCCACATTGACACCAAAGGAAGACTTTGGCCGATCTATGGGGTGGCTGAGATCCACCGTGTCGACACCGGGACCCGGACGTGGGTTTCTACCAAGCCCGATACCGTGCGGCCGGGTCTTCTCAGCGGAGCCGATGAGTTCGGTTCCAAGGGTTGCCTTGATCCCGTCATGTTCCCATCTGAGCTCCTTGGGCAGATCCCCATGCTTCAGAGACTTGGTGCGCTCCTCCAACGGGGTGGAGAGATTTCTCCCATCAAGTGCGCCTTCGGGCGTGGAGCCCCTCCCCCTGACGCCATGGGAGTGGGTTCGGTGGGAGGAGCCGAAGAGTGCGGCTTCGAGGATGGCTTTGATTTCGTCGCATGTGACTGGCGTGCCGTCCACCATCTCAGATGTAGATGGCGATGTGGTTGATGTAGACGAATGTCCCACCGGGCGTGCCAGAATGTGTTGACTGCCAAAACCCACCGGCGGGCAGCGGCCTTGTCAACACTGTAGAGCCGGGGGGAGCCTAGAGCTGCGGCTGGCTGAGACCCCTCCGAGCGACGGCCCGCAATGCTCTTCTGGGTCACACGCGGCGTTGCGAAGTGCAAGGGCGTGCCACCTGACCTATACCCGGTCGGGGAAGGTGATGAGGTTGCCTCGCTTAGTTTCTCGCAGGGCATACATGTAAACGTTAAATACGAGCCTCGATCGGCTCTCAGGTTATCCTGTGAATCGGCTCAAAGAGCCGATCCACCCATGATCCGTACGGGGTGCACGAATACTTGGTGGTCCTGCTTGATCAAGATGAAGCTAATGAGATCTACGACGATTTAGGGTTTTCACCACATAATCGGATCATCCTACTCCAGGGTTGGGCCGGATGGCCACGCACGGTGCCCGTAAGCCGATCCTAAACAAGGCCGGAAAACCAACATGAAGTTGATCCTAGGAACATCCCGTTTAGGACTTGCGAACGCCACCCTACGTGCCACAGGATCCCCCCCCTTTGTAAGGCCAAACTATTGCAGATATTAAACTAATCCTTGTAGAACAAGGAGCAATCGTAACGGATCAGATCTACTAAATCATGATCAAGCGGGGTGCCGCCCCCACACCTGAGATAGGCGTGAGGACGGCTAGATATGCAAGGGCTGCACTACGTAAGCATGCTTAAACGAAGAACAATGCTAACCCTAACACATCTAATGATAACTACGTTGCTCGCCATCAAAAGCGCTTCGAGTACGAGCAACGCATGAACAACGTGGGGCTTGTGCTGCCTAGATCGCAAGATGCGATCTAGGCAGCATGTCGCTACCTGATAGAAACCCTCGAGACGAAGGAGTTGGCGATGCGCCGAGATTGGTTTGTTTTTGGGGTTGAACGTGAGTTGTTGTTTATTCCATAAACCCTAGGTACATATTTATAGTCCAGCGGACTTTCTAATGTGGTCGTGCACTAAACCGTGCACGAGATAAAATCTAACTTCTAAACCGATATACAATCTATTATATTAAGATACACGGGCTAACTAGCCCAAATTCTCCGTGCGAGGCCGCTTCATAGTTCCTCCATATGTAATCTCCCAAGCCCATCTTGATCGCGGCCCACCTCCTGATTTAGCCAAAATCTGGTGATAACACCACTTCACAAACTCCATGATGGAGAAGCTCGGGCCTCTTCACAGTATTCCATGAAGATGTCACTAGAGCACCAACCACCAAGCCAACTAGCAGGTCACCCTCCAAGATTAACACTCACGGTCTTTCACTTGAAGTAATCGTAATGGAGAACTCAACATTTATGGAAGGATAAAAAAGCAAGAACACCAAGGTTGTTCAAATCTTACACACTCAAATCCCACTAAAGCAATAAATACGATGGAGAAACTAGAGAGGAAAAACAAAGGAGGAAATTAAAAAATGATCCCAAGATCTTGATCCCAAAAGTTCACCTCATTTAGAGGAGGAACTGATTGATGGAGATTGGAGATCTAGATCTCCTCTTTAAAATCCCTCAAGAGATGCACCAATCATATGAGGGAATGGAAAGAAAGCGAGATTTTGAGGTTCAATAATGGAGTAAGAGAGAGAGAGGGGGGATAGGGATAGAGCAAATGGAATGGTTGAACTTACCTCATGAAGGAGGAAGAAGGGCTATTTATAGTCCAAGGGCGAAACTAGCCGTTTGGAGAGTTTGATGCGAGTCTGTCCAGCAGAAACTCAGTAGCACCAGAGCTCTCGCCGAACCAACCAACGCCTAGACCGATGGGCCGATCCTGCAACCGAAATGGATGACCGAAGTATTGGGCAGACCGGCAACACAAACGGCATGCCAGTATGTGCACCGATCCTTTCCGGCTGGTCGGGGCTGCGCCGAAAGAGAAGCCAGTATAGTGGTTTAGTTGGCAATGTCATGACGCATGGCCGGTCATTCCGACAGTGGAACCGGCGTTGCCGATTTGACCACCGGTTTCGCAGAGAAACCCTTAAACAATAATTTCTCGAAAGAACTAAACTTTTAGAGAGTTCCCCAACAATTTTGTTGGAAAGATAACGACGAATAGAACCCCAAAAATTTCAGGAATCATCATAGGATATTTTACACAATTTATAAGTGAAACCTCTCAAACCTAAGAACCGGTAAAAACATCTAAACTCGAAAATGCAATACAAGATGCATACAAACTCCATTTTCGATGAACTAGGGCTTGCTGAAAAGCTAGCAACAAGATCAAGAACCTCACACAGAGAAACACCATGACACAACAAGAATAGGGAATGGACGACAAGATTCAAGCATAAGATACTCTCAAGATACCTAACCCTAATAGACAACACAAACACACATGTATGATGTGTTAGTTCACAAAGCATAGCTGACAAATTTTACCCTACCACAAAATCACATGATCAAAAGTGGTACAATCTTTATGCTTTATGTGTTGACCAATTTGAATTCAATCTTCACTCTTAGTATTGGTCAAGCTTGTATCTCCTCATGCTCTATCATAATATCTTGGGGCACATAATTTTTTTTTTCGTTTGATTAGATCCTCTAAGCCTTAGTCCACCATAGCTTAACTCATGAGACTATCATGACACAGGCTTAGAGAAATATCTTGAATTCATCTCTTGAAATCAAACTCTCAAGATGTTGATCATATAATATTCTTCTTTTGAAATCAATGATCTTGATGCCAATACCAAGATATATCTTTATCGTTATGGCATCCACACTTGGATCCAACACATGGACTAAAATAATTACCTATGAAATATTCCTTCATATAAACTGAAAGAAAACATTAGTTCATAGTGATTGTCATTAATTACCAAAAACACACATATGAGAAATGTACCGTTAGAAAAACCCTTTCCTTTGCTTACCAACATTATCCTTTCTTTTCCTCTGGCTAGAAAGATGTTTTGGTTCGCCACATTGTCTCTTGCCTCCTCATCGGGGTAAAGGCATTATAGTTTGTAGATTTGTTGTAGCAGGTGTTAATTTTATTTTATTACGTTGTTATATGTATTATATGGTTGGTGACAAATGATAAATATGTATAAGCTTAGTAATTTCTCCCTAATTAATGAGACGAACATGGCAACTGAAATTGAGGATCAATAAAAAGCTTATTGCTATTACTTCATTGTACTGATTGATATATATGCACGACAAATATACAACAATTGTTTGCACATGGCGTAGCCATCTAGAGTAGGTGATGATTTATACATTTCTTGATTAAATAATAACATAACAATATCTCAAATCTAATTATACAATTTCCATGTTTCTTGACTCCATACCTACAACTAGGGATTTCCTTTGACCTAAACAATCTCTCCAACAGATGGTATTGATATGTGAGTTTCTTGGCTATCTTATTACAAAAATGACATCCAAAACATTTTGTAATTACTTACACATTTCTTCAATGTGTACGTACGCCAATGGCAACTCAAACATGTGGTCAACCAAACTGGGTGTTTCTTTATTGTACTGAAACTTTCTTTAACGGGTGAAAAATATGTTACGCTTGTTCTCAAACTGGTTATAGGTGGTGATATCTGCTTAAAATGGTATGTGCTTGAGAATTACATAGTTGGTGACAATTGAACAAGGGAAATAGTGGGCTAGCCATGGGGATAGCTGTGCACGTCCTTCCTACCGGGTGATATGCACATTCTATGATATAGAGAGAGCAAACTTTTCTGGAGCACACAGACAACAAAATCTACACGTTATAATTTCACGGCCCCTGACAGCATTTACTATTGAGATTTTCATATGTATGTTTGCAAGTCAAACTTTTTTGCATGATGATTTTGGTATGGACTCGCGTGATGATATTCACTGCATGATTTTTGTTGTTAGGTAGTTACGATTCGTATGGATGTGCCTTTTTATTACATGATGATTTTGGTATGGACTTGCATCATGATTTTCAAATCTATATCCACCTGTTTCGATGATTTAATTCCCTCCACAATGTAGTTATAATTCGTATGTGTGTGGCTTTTTATTGCTTGATGATTTGATATGAACTTGCATGATGATTTTCAAATCTGTATGCCCCCGTTTTGGTGTTGTAATTCCCTCCACAATGTAGTTACGATTCGTATGGATGTAGCTTTTAATTGCATGATGATTTGATATGGACTTGCATGATGATTTTTAAATCCTTATGCACCCGTTTCGACGTTGTAATTCCCCTTCACTTGGGACAGTTCAATAATTTGCAAAGTCACCTCCTCCATGCACAACGATGCAAACCACCATGCCCTCTATATCCAATGGCAGCCACCCTATGCACATCTATCCACATGGCTAGCAAATCCGCGTCCATTGATATAAATCAGCCGTAACTTGCATATATACCATCTCTGGTAGGCCTACATTGGTCGGTAACTTTTGATAAGATTGGTTTACGTATTTCCTTTTCTGAGCACAGCATACGTGTGAAAATTTAAATTGTTGAAGAGAGAACTGCATTATGGTTTCGAGATTTGTTGTATGGTTGGTGACAGTGGGTAATTAGCAGTATACTCCATATGCGTGACAGCTCAAATTGAGGATCAATCAAAAACGATTTACTGTTATGTCATGTTATTGATTGCCATATAGGGTCGACAAATGTAGAGCAGTGGTTTACACGTACGTGTTGTGTCATCTATCTGATGATGTAAATGACCACTCGAAAATGCGGAGGTCAAAAAAAAAAAAAGGCCGCCGATCCGGGGCGTCTGTGTTTGATTCTTGATCAGCGGTCCGTGTTTACTCCTCTAGACTTACGTGAATCACACTCTTGTGCGTCTTCATTGATCTCTCTATGTATCTCCAAGATCTCGCAAATTTATCGGCTGCACTCACTAATTACATGGGCTAATGAGTTATCGCTTGTCTCCGAGCGTCGGCGTCTCTCCGGCGATGGCCTTTTTAAGCTCGTATCTCCTCGCCTTCGCTTCACATCCTTACCTGTAGTTTTCCTCGCTCCCTTGACCCTTCCCTTCCTGTGTGTCGTGCCTAAGCCCAGGCTTAGGCACTAGCTAGTGGTAATCTTTGTCAAGGTAGTGAGAGGCACCTCTCAGGCGGCATGGAGGCCATGGACGTCAACTACACTCCGGCTACGTTCCCCAACGGCTCCGTCCAGAGGGTGAGGCATGCGTCGGTCGGAGTGGCGGTGGTGTCCAGGTACCAGGAGTGCACCAGAAACCACGCGGCATTAATTGGCGGGCACGCCGTCGACGGCTGCAGGAGGTTCTTGCCGTCGCTGCAGTTCAACCCCGCCGACCTGGCCTCGTTCAAGTGCGTCGCCTGCGGCTGCCACCGCAACTTCCACCGCCAAGAGATGGTGGAGGAGGAGTGGCCGGCGCAGCCCCAGGTGGCGCTACTGCCGGCGCCACCCATGGCGGCCAGCGCGCTGCAAGGCCCGCCGCAGCGCGGGGAGGAGACGCCCGGGGACCGGCTGCCCGCGGTCGACGGTGGCGACCCTAAGTCCGACTCCGACGGCTTGGATTACGACGACGAGGGGTTCGTCTCCCCGCCGCAGCTTCTGCAGGCTCCACCAGCGCACCTCACGGCGCCGGTGGCGCAGCAGCCTCCGGCGTACTTCTCCCCGTCGCCGCAGCCGCCCATGTTGCTCTGTCTGAACTCCAGCGCGCCGCCCCCCGGGGCGGCGCAGGGCCAGAGGCTCCCCGTCCAGGTCTCGCCCGTGACGGCACCGCCGGCCTACGTGGGGGCCGCACCGGCGAAGAAGCGGTTGCGCACCAAGCTCAGCGTGGAGGAGAAGAAGCGGATGCAGGAGCTGTCGGAGCTGCTCGAGTGGCGCCTGCAGAAGCACGGCCAGGACATCGTCGACGAATGGTGCCGCGACAACGGGATGAGCAAGGGCGTCTTCAAGGTGTGGATGCACAAGCACAACAACAAGCACAACGCCCGCCGCAGCGCCTCCGCCGCCACCACCCCGACCGCCCCCGCCCCCGCCCCCGGCGCACAGCCACCGCCATCAGCACCCTTCATCCCCTTCGTCACCCCAAGCTCCCCCGCTGTCACCGACACCGCCACCGACTTCAACATTGACGGTACCGCCATCCTCCGCTGTCACCGCTAAACCCACCTACACGGCTACACCGCCGTCCACCAAGTGAACTGAACATCGTCGCCGCAGTCCGCCTAATAAACTAGAGAGAGAGAGAGAGAAAATGATAAGAGGGAGAGAAAGAAAAAACAAGTAGCTTCGAGCGATCGTTCCATTTCGTTTCTTTATTAGTATTTCGATCCATCTATGAAAGAAAATAAGTACTTCCTCGGTCCATTAAAAAAGACGGAGATGACCAAATTCCGACATAAATTATTTGGCTTTCCTGACGTGAATTCTTGATGTGTTCAAGTTCCCAATTTCTATTACGTGCCAGGGCATCCACCGCTGTGTCTTCCGGAGTGCTTCCCTCTCCTCACCGTCAGATGGCCATCGTGCGGTTCACTCGGGATATTAAAGACACACCGGATCCTCTCCTTCCCAAAATCCTCGTTTCCCTCTATCTCTTCCCCGCATGCTCCTCTTAAATCATCTCCAGCCGCGTCCCCCATTGGGGGACACTGGACACTTAATCTCTCCTAGTCGCGCGCTCCACAGGTCGCTTCGTCCGGACGTGTCCCAAATATTGTCCGGCGTCCCTAGCCATCCCCTGTGTATAGAGGCTCTATCAGGGACATCGGACACGATTTTTACACTTGCTTTTTATTTGGAGACCGCGTTTGGGGACGTGGTTAGGCACTAGTAAAATATGGGTCTTCAATGACGGTATTATACTGATGGTTTGGAAATCCGTCAGCGGTTGTCTTTTTCTATGACGATAGGGCGTTTTCGTATCACAGATGGTGATTCGGCCCGAAAAATAGTGACGGGCGAGGTCTAAACATCAGCGATTGTGCAGAAATGAGCGTCTCGGGTTGTTGGCGGCCCAAGGCCTATTCCTGGAAAGTTCAGCACCGCCCACAACTAGCTAGCAAGCACGGCGACGCAAGGTAGATCCATTGCCACCTGTGGCCCGTACAACTTCACCGTACTCCTCCACGACGTCTGCGGGTCTCCCCTCCATCCCGTATATTGCCGCCGCCGGCACCCGAGCGGATCCATCACGGTCGTCCACCATTGCTTGCACCTCACCACATTCTCCAGCATCGAGCCTTCTCCGAATAACCACTTCTTCAGGCCGGCAGGTTGCAGCCACGGTAAGGCTCTGGCCTCTTTCTCTTTTTTGGCTGGGTGCATCCGTACTGCCATTAGGATGTTGCATTGTTGGAGAGGCTGGGTGTAATTGGTATCTTCTGATTTTAATATATTACTGGTACATCCGTCCTAAAATAATTATCTCCGTGTAATGTGAAATTTTAGAATGCTCTCGAAGTATTTTTTGGACAATTTTCTGAAATTTGAAGCCTCCGAATATTGTGCAGATTAGTGTCACTTGATGGATAGAACATGGGTGAGACATGGTTCGCGTTTTTCGATAGAATACGTGGAAGGTCGGATTGGATTTATAAACTTTGTTCGAGATAGATTCTATGAGAACGATAAAATACTCAGCCCATGTACAGAGTGTTTGAATCTCAAGTATAGTACTCAAATTCATGTGCACTGTCACTTGTTCCTAAGGGGCATGGATCCTACTTACCAGAGGTGGGTACATCACGGAGAGCCCTCTAATGCAGTTGTTATTGTACATGGTAACGAGTTGCCTGAAAATCATGAAGCGGTGAATATTTTAGAGGACTTTGATGTAGGGGTTATAGAACATCCTGTGGTGCCTGATGATGGAAGTGTAAATCATGCACTGGAATTTGATACGAAAAGTATTGAATATCCTGTCGAGCGGCCTGACAATAATCCTGATCATGGATTGGTGAATCATGCAGTGGACTTTGATGCAAATGCGATTGAGCATCCTGCCGAGGTGCCTGTCAACAATGATGCTTATCATGGAGAGGTGAATCAAACAGAGGGATTTGCTGCTAGTGTCATTGAACATCCTCTCGACGTGCCTGACAATGATGCTGATAGTGGAGGGGCGAATCATGCAGAGGAATTTCTTGCATATGTTATGGAACATACTGCCGAGGTGCCTGTCAATGATGCTGATCGGTGTGATGCATTTTTTGCAGACCTACAAACTGCAACTGTCTATCAGGGACATAATCTATACTGCATTAACGCTTACCCAGCTCTGAGTAATCATTCAGGGCGTACGACAAGAGGATATGCTTCTTTTGTTCACTCCAACAAGAATGGTGTTTCAAATCATCCAAAAGACCAAATTGCAGCAATAATTGAGTTAGCTCTACATTTACCAGAAGAAGAGGCGATGCTCCAAGCTCCTCTCCAATATAGGTGGATGTTCCCAATCGAGAAGCGGTTGTATGCTATAAAGCATGGTGTCAGGAAAAGTATAGAACTTTTTGGGCATGGAGTTAATTGTACTTCTGGATACGATTATGGATATTTTAAAGGTGAAATTGATGAAATAGTGTGGTTTGTGTTGAACAGCTATGATGAAGTTGAGCAATAAAGAGAGTATGTCACTAGTAGGAAAAACCTCATTAGTGGCGCACCAAAAGTGGATTCTGTGGCGCATGGGAGGTGCGCCACAGAAACGTCGCCACAAAAATAAGGTTTATGTGGCGCACCGGCCCATGCGCCACAGAATTAAGGTTTACGTGGCGCACGTGTTCTTAGGTGCGCCACGGAAAGCGTGCGCCACAGAATTGGTTTTCGGTGCGCCACCGAATTTGCTTGTATTATACACGATTTTGTTACTGCCTGCTATACACATGCGGTTTATAGACAGCAATATACGGATATACGAGGTTATATACAGCAACATTCAGATATAATATAAATATCATGTACATTGCACGAGATATAACATAGACATCATCATCACATTACTTAGAGCCCGATCGAGATACATATATAGTGGCAAGTGTCAAATGTTTTGCATACAACTCTTAATTCGTACAAAATTCACAATTTCGAGATACAAAGTAGTCTTCATCCGGTTCCTCCTTTGCTCCCTCATCTCTACCCACCAGGCTTGCTTGCATCGGGGTCCTTCATCCAGTTCCTACTATGATGAAAATGGAAGAAAGTGAGACCAACAAGTCCGATGCACAAGAGAAATGGAATAAATGCCTCATACATTGTTGGTCAACACAAATATTAACATTCAGGGACGGTGTAAGTGAGACCAAGTCCGATGCACAAAAGATTGATATTTGTGCTATCTTACCGAGCTCACTTACGCCGCCCCGAGTGTACGGTGACCAAACATTTTAATCATCGGCATTTTGAAAATCTCAAAGCAAATGGAATGACAAAATGGAATAAGTGCCTCATACATTGTTGGTCAACACAAATACTATGGTCGAAACCATAGTTGCGGTATACACCGCGAGTATACTTTGCAGAAGGGCCCCCTTTCCCCGGCCGCCGTTCCGTGAACGGGTGCTTGACGACACAACGACGCCGATCTGCCTCTCCGGCGCGAGAACCACGACGGTCCCTCGCCGTCCGGTGAACGAGTCCTTGATGCAAAGACCGTGCCGGCCTGCCCAGCATTATGCCGGGCCGTGTTGCCGCGCTTCGAGGCCGTGTGTCCCGCGCCTGCCGTCGTTCGCCTTCTTGCCCGGTGAACCAATAGACTGATCGTTGGAATAAGGAAACCGATGACGGCCGGTCGCAAGATTAAATTGCGATCGGCCGTCATCGGCTTCCTTATTCCAACGATTAGTCTATTCGTTCACCGGGCAAAAAGGCGAAGAGTGCAAGGTGCCTGAGACACGGTCTGAAGCACGGCAACAGGGGTCGGCATGATGCTAGGGAGGCGGACACCGTCTTTGCATTAAGGACTCGTTCACGTACTGGACGGCGAGAGAAGAAAAGTGGTGATGCACCGGAGAGGCAGGTCGGTGTTGTTGTCTCGTCAAAGACTCGTTCACACGAACGGCGGCCGGGGAAAGGGGGGCCCGTCTACAAAGTATATTGCGGCGTATAGGTGACCAAACATTCTAATCATCGGCACTAAAATGGAAGAAAGAGCCAAGTGGTATCTCAACTAGATATCATATGCCTCATACTTTGTTGGTCGAAAGAAATATTAACATTCCGGGATGGGGTCGGTGAGGCCGGGTAGAATGCCCAAGAGATTGATATTTGTGCCATCGCACCAGGCTCACTGGCCCCACCCCGGAGTGTACAAGTGACCAAACAATTTAATCATCGGCACTAAAATGGAAGAAAGGCCAATGCAATTAAGAAGTAGCTAGTATGAACTAAATGGAATGCCTCATACTTTGTTGGTCGAAACAAATATTAACATCCGGGGATGGAGTAAGTGAGGCCGGGTAGGATGCACAAAATATTGATATTTGTGCCATCACACCAGGCTCACTTGCTCCACCCCGAGTGTACTAGTGATCGACCAACCATCTAATCATCGGCAAGTACAAAAACACCAACAAACCGAGCAACCATGGTGACATAAGTCAAGATGATCAAACACACATAGCATGCATGGAGCGAGATGCTCCAAAGGGATTATTCATCACTTGGTATATAGACCAAGTGATGCTGGCAAAGAGAGGCCAATCAAGAACCAAGTAAATCCAGTAAGTGATTGATATGCCTAAACAAGCAACAACACATAGCATATCCCGACTAACCGAGATGAGACAAGTCTTGGTAGCCAACTGAATCACCTAGCACCACCTAGCCTTTTAAAACCATCGAAACTGAGTCCTTTTTCTTCAAAGGATACCACGGTGGCATTCATTTACATGATCCCCTACTGTGGATATCTCTATTTTCATCAAAGCCAACAAGAAAAGGATACCACAGTGCCATTCATTTACATGATTCCCTAATGTGAATATCTCTATTTTAGTATACCATCATAAGCATTCCATTTAAATCACACATTTTAGTATCAGTTCTTATCCAAGTTTTTGCCTCGACCTTTGCATCATTGGCTGAGCCAAGACATCAAGCATCCGGCCAGGGAGCATTCTTTCTTTTTAGGGAACTATATGAACTATATGCACATGATCCAGTAAGCATCCCCACTAATCAGAGCATTATAAGCATAGTAGCATACCATAAGCTCACAAGAATCCATCAAGTAAATTTTCACAAGGATACCACAGTAGCATAGTAGCACACCATAAGCTCACAAGAATCCATCATTTTCTTCACAAGGATACCACAGTAGCATACCATAGTAGCATTTCATGCATTTAAATGAACCAGTAGCATCAAAACCAACCAAATGTCCAACTAGCAAGCAATACCAAGTGAGCAAGTCTTCATTACCTTGTACAGGTTCGAGACATGGATTTATTTCCAACAAAAGATGGAAATCAAATTAACATCATTGAATTAAATTGAATCATTACCATCACATGGTTCATCAATAACAAGTGGCGATAAACCTCCACAAACCACGGGTACATATGATCCTGTAAGCCACACATGCATAGCAAGTGATATAAGTTGACAATAACCAACACCAATATGTAGTAGCAGCATAGAAGTGTCACTGATATAGAACACTCCAATAAGCATCACTAGCTCACCAGTTAATGGTAAGCAAGTACAGAGAATTGCTTAAGACAAGCAATGCATCCAGAGCAGCAGCAGCACAACCTAGCATCCAGAGCAGCAGCAGCACAACCTAGCAGCAGCACAATGGAAACTAGCAGCAATGCATCCAGAGCAACAACATCAATGCATCCAGAGCAACAGCAATGCATCCAGAGCAGCAGCAGCACAACCTAGAAGCACGAGCATTTCGTCGAGCACTTTGTGCTCGCGCGGGAGAGGAAGAGGGAGGGGAGGGGAGAGAGTTCACCGACGATAGGGGTGGAGGAGGAGGTTGACGACGACGGCAACGGTGGAGGAGGAGGAGGACGCGGCGGCTCCTCCACCTTCACGCGACGGTGGCCCCTCCTCGCGACGGCCCCTCCTCGCCGTAGCGGCAGCTTGTGCTGCAGGTGGCGGGGATGGGAGGACCGTGGCGGCATGCGGCCCTCACGGAGGAAGGCGGCGGCGACGGCGATGGTGAAGACCATGGCGGCGCGCGGCGGATCGGAGGAGAGGGGAGAGGGGAGAGGGGAGGGGAGAGGCCGGGGAGAGGTGAACAGGCGGGGGAGGGCACGAGCGAGATGATATAAGTTACCTTAATTCTGTGGCGCACCCGAGCAAGTGCGCCACAGAATCAACTACTTACGTGGCGCACCGAAGCACGTGCGCCACAGAAAGAGTTATTTCTGTGGCACAGCACGCCATGTGCGCCACAGAAATACCTACACTAATAATTGGTGGTGGCAGGATGTGGGCCCCATACAATTTCTGTGGCGCAATGTTCAGCAGTGCGCCACAAAATTAAGCTATTTCTGTGGCGCACCAAGCATGGTGCGCCACAAAATAACATTCTGTGGCGCATTTTCAGTGGTGCGCCACAGAACTAAGCTCTTCCTATAAGGGTTTTCCTACTAGTGTGTTATTCACATCTATTACTTGCGTACCTTCGAACATGCTTATCTACATGTTGACTTATTTTCCAATTTTGGCAGAATGTTCAGACAAGAGTTGGAGCAAGGAGGGGTGTCAGACATTCAAAAAATGATGGCTATAGGGTTTGCATCATGGTTCATATGCTATGTTAGGTTTTATTCTCACGTTGTAAGAACTCTTGGAACAGAGGTTTTATCAGCAGATGGTGATATATTTCTTTGCTTGTGTTTTGGAAAATACTGAAGATTAAGAATGGCAATATGGTAGATGATGATCTCTTCGCGTTGGCATGTGGTCCTGATCACAGAATCACGAAATACTCAGCATGTATAGTGAATGGGGTTCGATTTTGCACGCCTGTAAGGGGTGCGAATAAGAAGCAAGAGAACGGTGGAATCATGATAGCAAGCACATATGGCGAAGATGAAGACTTGATTGCTTGCCATGGATCCCTGAAAGAGATTATTATGTTACAGTACCATGGTGACAGGTCTGTGGTTTTGTTTAGATGTGCCTGGCTTACACCGGAGGAGAAAATTGCTCCCAAAAATAACACATCTTCGAAAAACACACCAGCAAGAAGTCGATGGACCAAGGACGCACACTTCTATTCTTGTAGACAGTGTTGGGCCTCCGAGTGCAAAGATTTGTAGAAAAACAGCAAGGTTCCCTTAAGTGGATCACCCAAGGTTTATCGAACTCAGAGAGGTAGAGGTCAAAGATATCCCTCTCAAGCAACCCTGCAATTATGATACAAGAATTCTCTTGTGTCCCCAACACACCCAATACACTTGTCAGTTGTATAGGTGCACTAGTTCGGCGAAGAGATAGTGAAATACAAGTAATATGGATGATTGTAAGTGGTAACTGCAATCTGAAATAAAAAATGGCAGCAAGCAAACATGTACCAGAACTGGTTGTAAGCGGTGTTTCAATGCTTAGAAACAAGGCATAGGGATCGTACTTTCACTAGTGGACACTCTCAACAATGATATCATAATTGAATACATAAATATTATCTCTTCACTATGCTACTCTGAACCACTCTCCGGTTGGATAACAAACACAAAATTTACCGCACAGGGCTGCATAAGCACTCCTTAAAGTTCGCGTTCCCAATCTATGTACGCCCCACACCATCACTTTGAGCATACAAAGATGTTACTAACAAGACTCCACAATTCATAAGTATTGAGACACACACGGTATGCACACCATCACCTTCACACCGTGGGACCCCCCAGAGATCACATAATAAAACCACTTGAGTGGCATAATAGTTGAAGAATAACATCTACTTATTCAACTAGATTACAAAGCAAATGATCACATAAAGATGATACCATGGGAGAGAAAGATAGACCACATAGCTACGGGTAATGCCCTCAGCCTCGGGCGGAAACTACTTCCTCCTCATCATGGGAGTCAGCAACAACAATGAAGATGGCGGTGGAGTCGATGGAGATGTCCCCGGGGGAAATTCCCCGTCCCGGCGGGGTGCCAGAACAGAGACTTCTATCTCAAACTTGTATGCGATGGCGGCGGAGCTACGGAACTTTTCGTGGACGGAGGCTGGATGATTTAGGGTTTTCGCGTCGGGAGGCATCTTATAGGCTGAAGGACAAGGTCGATGGGCGCAAGGGGGGCACCACGCCACCCCTAGGTGCGGCCAGGGGCTGGGCAGCGCCAAGGGCAGGTGTGGTCGTGAAAGAGCAAAGTCTATACTCCGTGTTTTGTGTGCTTGATAACAACACTTGAATGAATCTCACCGTGTACAAAGATTGTCTTTGATAGATTTGCAAGTGCACGGTGACCTCGCTGAACACATCATGATCGGAGGACTGAAGCATAGCTTATAGCTTTTCTGGTTTTGTGTGTGCATCGCGAGGTAACATGGATGGAGAGGAAAAGAGGACACTGCATGACCGGTACTACCGGTACCATTAGTGGTAGTACCGCTACCCCTACTGGTACCGCCCTGCAGTACCGCTCTGGAAAAATCGCTCTGAAAAACTTACAGAGAGGGTTACGGTACCTCTTCGGTACCATGGGCGGTAGTACCGCTTTGGTACCGGTTTGGTACCGTAACTCTGGCCAGAAACTTACAAAGACCATTGCGGTACCAAAGAGGTACCGCAAGCGGTACTACCGCTATAAGTCCACGTGGTTGCATCTGTGAGGTATTTCGAGTCCAGAGCGGTACTACCGCTTGCCAAAGTGGTAGTACCGGTCGCGCGGAGACAACACATAACGGTTGGATTTTGGGGGCCCCTATATAAAGGCCCCTTCTTCCCCAGCTCGTTTTGATCTCTTCTCTCTCTCTCCTCCGTTGTTGCTGAGCTTAAACCTTGAGGATCTCCCCACCCATCCAACCAATCTTGCCCAAACTTTGAGGAGTGGTGGAGGAGGCCCCGATCTATAGTTCTACCAAGAGAGATTTCACAAATTTGTGCTAGTCACTACTAGGAAAAGGCCTATAGCTGCACCGTGTACCGCCGGCGCACTATTTTTTTGGTGCGCCAGCGATATTTACCACCGGCGCATCACTTATTCGGTGCGCCAGCTATATGTGGTTACCGCCGGCGGAGCTTTATTTTTTGTTCGCCTGTGATAAGAGCATGCCTGGTTACGGACTATGCGGCCACATACCACCAGATCCACTTTCTGCTCCGCCGGCGTACCAATATTCTGCTACGCCGGCAGTGTACTGTGCAGATCCACTTTCTCTCTCATTCTTTTCCCCAACCTACCCTACCACCGTACTGTAACAGACTACCTTGCGACAGCCTAGCGCGGCCTCTCTCTCTCCCACAACATCACCCGGCCTCTGCGCCGCCGCTCGCCCTTCTTGCACCTCGCCGGCCAGTCTAGCGTCGCAGCCCGCCGCCGCAGCTCTTGCTCCTCACCCTCCATCCCTGGCTGACTCCCTCAGCTATGGCACATATCTGTTCCTGCTGCCGCTGGATTTTCGCAAACTAGGATGCAGCCCTTCCTCCGGCCGGAGTCCACGATGATGGGCCCTGGCCTCGCGCGGTGCGGCTTACATCCGGATGAGCTTTGCCGTAGATTCACAGGTCGCAGGCGCCACTGCTCGTCCACCACACACATGAGAGAAACACTCTCGATCCCCTCTCCCCCTACTGCCTCCTCCCTTCCCTCCTGTCCGGCCACCAAAATCCTCTACCGCCGCCTCTCTCCCTTCCCTCCTGGCCGGCCAGCCCACCCCAACGCGGCCACCAAATCCCCTACCACCGGCCACGGACCAGCGCTGCCATGCCCGTCGGGATCGGCGCAGAGACGGTGCCTCTCCCGGTGAAGCGCGGGCATCCTTGGGGAGTGCCCCGGCGACGACGTCCCGGTCGTCCACCTCGAGCTCAGCTCCCTCGCCTCCGTGCAGAGCAACTACTCCGGACCACTTCCTCTGTTGGGGCCGATGGCGGAGGCCAGAGACGTCGAGCATGCCGCGGTCCTAGTCGAGCATGCCGCGGTCCTCGTCGGGCACGCATACGGCACGGCGGTGCGGGCGGACGGCGAGCACCCGATTGCTTTTTCTTTTTCTTGTTAAGGTGTTCTCTGTAAATTTGCATGGCTAGATGTAATTTTTTTTAAGTGCTCTATAATGAAATGGTTGAGGTGGGTGTGACGTGTGTGCTTCTCAACCGACGGAGCACCGCCCGGTTTCTTTTTTTTTAAATCCCGGGATGACATATCCCTGGCGAACCACATGTGTTCGCCAGTAACACTTTTAACTATCGCCGTCGTACGAGTCAGT
This sequence comes from Lolium rigidum, assembly GCF_022539505.1. Classification (NCBI taxonomy): domain Eukaryota; kingdom Viridiplantae; phylum Streptophyta; class Magnoliopsida; order Poales; family Poaceae; genus Lolium; species Lolium rigidum. The sequence continues at coordinate 189,894,316 of NC_061512.1, read as the reverse complement.
GCGCTAGCACTATGCTAGTACCACCGGCCCGTTCCTACTGACGGGCACACATGCGCCGGCAGTACCTAATTTTAGTTCGCCAGCAGTAACGTTTTTCCTTGTAGTGAGTCCTTTGTGGATCTTGGAGTTAGGGTTCCTATGGTGGGATCTTGGAGGAAGTGCTCCTATGGAGGCTAGCTTGGAGTTGTGCTAGCCCCATAGGGTGTTGGGAGCCTCCGGTGTTGTGGACCTCGCCCCAACCTTGTCAAGGAACCACCGCCTGGATCGGTGCCTTAGTGGAGAAGGGGGAGCCCTTTTGTGGAGCTATCTCGAGGAAGAAGGTGAGGCCTTCCTTCGTGGTGTGGTCTCCTAGCCTCTTGTGTGAGGCTAGCACCTCCTCAACGCAGGCGTACTCCCTTTTGTGGGAGGAACTGCGCGAAACAAACCTCGCCTTGTCTCCGCGCCCCCCGGTTGTCCCGCTCCCTAACTTTGTTATTATGCTTGGTTCCTTTTCTTGTTGAACTAGCCTAGGATCATACTAGGAACATCTCCACCACTAAAGCTATCACCTTTACCTTCTGCATCGCCAAATCTGAAAAAGACTTAAAATTTGTGTAGCGTCCATTCACCCCCCCTCTTATTCGCTATCCGTTCAGGCCGCCTCCTGGCCCTCCTTCGTCTGCCCTCTAGACTCCGCTTCGTTACGGTAAAATAGGAACTTCGGCTTTTGTTTCTCCAATTCCGAGAATATTTTCTGTACAACTTTTCTGAAATACAAAATAGCAGAAAATAGGGAACTGACACTGTGGCATCGATCTTGTCAATAGGTTAGTTCCAGAAAATGCATAAAAGTGCCACGAAGTGTAAACAAAACATATAGAAATCAGTGTAAAACAAGCATGGAGCATCAAAAATTATAGATATGTTTGCAACGTATCAGCATCCCCAAGCTTAACTCCTGCTCGTCCTCGAGTAGGTAAGTAATAACAAAAATTATTTTTGAGGTGACATGCACCCAACACAATCTTGTTCAAGTTATGGTAAAAGCATTGTAAGCTGGAATCAACGTACTCTAAACATAGGCATGATAGATATAACTCTAACGATAGAACTTAGCAACTATGTTACAACATGACAAGTAACTCAAACAAAAGATCATAAATAATTGTGCACTGAAAGCAACTGTTTGTTTTTTAGCATAGAGCAAACATAGAAAAGTGGTATTCAGTATGTCCTTTATGGAGTAGCAAAACATAAATGCCAGGACATCTTTAAAGTTCAAAGGGTGACTAGATACAAGTAATTTGAGAACAAGCAATAACATAATCATGAATCAATAATAAATTCTCGGACTATGCACATTATACTCAAAATGACAACTAAGCGCTCTTAATTGGTGCATAAACTAAGAAGATGACGACTCATCATAATAGTAAAAGAAAGGCCCTGCGTAGAGGGAAGCAAGATTACTCATGTGCTAAAGCTTTTTATTTGAATGCAATAGAGGTGTTGAAAATATATTTTGAGAGGTATGCATGTCTATGTCAATGAATGGCATCAAATGATCTATAATCCTTTCATGTTTAATGGCTTCAAGAGCGGCTCCCATAGAGAGAACAATAAAGTTCCTCTTCTCCTTTGTTTGAACAAGCTAGGTTCATGATTTCTCAAGTACAGAGTGTTAGGAGATTTAGATTATTGGTTCAATTTATATTTAGTGGGTGGGCACCCGCGCCTGCTCTTTTGCAAACTTAAGGACTAAAGGAGAAGAGGAACTTTATTATTGGTTCAATCCATAATAAACATGAAAACGATGATAAAGCATTCAACACTTCCTCATGAGCTAAAACAAAACACAAAATAGTTAATAATCTTTGAAGGTTTAAAGGTAGCACACAAGAAATTCACTTTGGAGTGGCCATGAAATACCACATATAGGTATGTATGGTGGAAACAATTGGCAAACTTCGGTTTTTGGTAGTTGGATGCATGAGTAGAGTTCATATTCAGTACGGGCGAAGGCTAGCAAACGACTGGGAGCGACCAACTAAGAGAGCAATAATGGCCATAATCATGCATAGCGACAAAACATTATTAATCAAAGCATAAAGCGATATTGCAAGTCAAAAACTAAATGATCATAGAGGCTTTTAGGTGACTGGTTTGTAGTCATAACATGATGTAAACATGTGCCAAGTCAACCCAATAAAGCATCAAAGGAGAATACCACAATATTATGCTTTTATGATGGAAACAACACATGATTCTTTCAATGGCACATTAAGCACTCTCAGATATTTAAGATAAGTCATCCTACAACAATAACTACTAAGCATATGATTAAAATAACATCCAACATGACATGCCAAAGTCTGTGCCACAGTCTAAACAAGCTTCTTTTGCATCACAATAAGCATGAAACATTTTACTCGTCTCCAACACCAATCAATTTATTTGAAAAAATCTCATAGATAATAATCAATAATGAAGAGAGAGCTAATCATTCCTAACTAAAGAAATCTAACAAGCTCTGAACAACATACAAGTGGAAAACAAGAGCTAAACGCAGTACTAGCAAAAGAGAACACTCGCGGAACAATAAGAGTGAAAACTAGAGTGTTCTATGCAATGAAAGCAGAATGTGTCTCTCTCCCACACAAGAATGCTAGGATCTAACTATATGCTAAAGAAAATTAAACTAAAGAAAACTAAAAACAAAAATAAAGAAGCTCCAAGAACAACACATAGCATATGAAACAATGAAAATATAGCGTCTAGAAAAATGACCTAATGTTTTGTTGATGAAGAGAGGATGCCTTAGGCATCCCCAAGCTTTGATGGTTGTACCTCTTGGATATCTTTTGGGGTGAAATGGGCATCCCCAAGCTTGAGCTTTTGTCCATACTTCGTCTCATTACATCATTCTTCTCTCCCTACACTTGAAAACTTCCTTCATACAAAACTTCACACAATTCTTATTACCAACATTAGTGCAATCAAAATAACAAATCCACTTGGGTTCAGTTCTAACATATGTAAAACATCCATTAAAACATTAGATACGATAGCAAATTCATAAAAAAGATCTTTCTCTCAAAAGAATTCAAAAATAAAGAGATTAAGAGGCAAATGCAAATAGTGGCAGAAATCTGTCAAAACAGAACAACAGGCAAAGATCATTTTTTAGAAAATCTTCTGTTGCTCAAATATAAAAGTGCAAAACTAACTAAAGTTACATAATAACCTGGGGTATATGCTCAAAAAAATTCAGCTCAAAATTACGTCCTGTCTGGGAATACGAATGTTTTTTTGGTGACAGCACAAAATCTGTTTCAGGACAGCAACTTCCCCAAATCTTACTTTCTTCCTTTTAGAGGCTATTCTTGGGATAAAAACAAAATAAAAATGGTAAGGAGAGGTTTTTAAAGAGGTACTAACTTACAAGTCTCAACAAAATAAAATTTACATAAATAAAGCATGGGTGATTTCCCAAGAGTGCTTTTCTTTAACGCCTTTGAGCTGGGCGCAGTAGTTTGAGAAGATGCTCACATAAGAAATATGAATTGAACTAAAAGAGAGCATCAAGAAGAAAATATAAAAAAAACTTTAAGTCTAAACCACTTCCTATGAAAAATAATCGTGTAAAGAAACAAGTCATGGAAGCACAAAGCAACAAGCATAGGAAAGCAAAACAAGTGCAACTTCAAAATTTTCAACATAAAGAGGTGAAACTTAATATTGTTGAGATACATAAAGCCATGTTTACCTCTCTCATAATAACTTCCAGTAGCATCATGAATAAAATTAACAATATAACTATCACATAATACATTCTTATAATGAGTCGCATGCATAAAATAATTATCACTCCCCACATAAGCATAGTCATTCTTATTAATTGTAGTGGGAGCAAATTCAACAAAATAGCTATCATTATTATTCTCATCACCATAATCATCAAATATAGGAGGCATATTATAATCACAAATAATTTTCTCCTCAATAGTAGGTGGACTGAAATTATCATATTCATCATTGTAATCATCATATATTGGAGATATAGTATCATCATAAGCAATAGAATAGTTATCTTCCAAAGTGTGTTCATTTGTAAGCATATCATCATTGGAAGGAACATGGATAGTACTCATAGTACAACAATTACTAACAACATCATTTCAGAATTGGTACCAAAGAGATTTTCAACAATATCAAAAGTAATGTGCTTTTTCCAATCATGATCACTACTATAGGTAACAGGCATAGGCTCATAATCGAGTTCAGACTCATCAGCGAAAACTAAAATAGGAGCAACATGTTTAGGGGAAAATATCGTTCCCTCTCTCCTTTTACTCTTCTTCTTCTTCTTCTTCTCTTTAAGTGGGAGATGCTTGAAAGGGAACTTATCCACATACCCTGGTTTATTGCCAGAAACAATAGAAGAAATTTTGGAGGATTCCTTCTTTTCATTGATAAGAGCAAAACACATATTAGTCCTGTCATATTTTGTTAAAGTTTCATCTTTTACAATATTTTGTATGTAAGTATTTGCGTGGCAATTATCAACACAATAAAGATGACATCCATACAGGATGCTATTCATATCAAAAGCACTCATATCTACCAAAGAAGTTTACCTTGATAACTCTTCATACCCCAAAAATAATCTAAGTTCATCATGCTGATTAGGAGTGATCATGTGATCATAATAAAAACTTGCAATACTCATTGTATTCGAAAGGCTATTATCATAGCCTGAGCATTGAAAATTGAAATGACCTACTTCATCACAAAGTTCAAAAACAAAAGGGTAGAGGGCACAAAGTTTTTTACCAAGATCATTTAAAGCCCTAGCCCACATTCTAGTTTTTTCATTCCTGTGATGGATAAAATATTCTTCTTCGATTTGGTTCTTTTCACAAGTTCTAAGTGCTCAACAAAAAATAACATGCTTATAAGAAATAATACTTTCAGAAGTTTGAGCATGTGTATTGCAATCATTAACAACAGTTTCATTTTTCATGCAAGTGTCTTTATAAGGTTCATGATACATGTCCCAATTTCCTTTAGGAACATTAATATGATAAGCAAAAGCTCTACAGTAATCAACAATAATTTTAGGATCAAGACCATATTTAGCACTAAGCTCTTGAAAATCAGCAGTTTCAGCGACTTAATGCAATCATACTCATAGTTTATACTTGATTCTTTACCTTTGTCATTATCCCAATCTTCGGTTTTTCTTTGAATTGCTACCAGAATATCCCACTTAGTTTCAACCTTCAGGGGCCGAAACAACCCGGTGTCGACATGCATTTGTATCTCGGGCTGCTGAAAGAGGAGTTAGACACGTTGTGGAAGACGCCACCCCGTACGTGGGACGCCTACACTAGAACTTATTTCGATATGAGAGCCGCGTTGATCACGATGGTCACGGACTATCCTGGTTATGCATATGTATCTGCCCAGGTCGGCCACGGATTCTGCGGCTGTGTGAAGTGCATGGACTTGACCCCGCATCTACAGCTACCAAGGGATCCCGGGTCCTCGAAAATCGTGTACCCAGGTGCTCGAAGGTGGCTTCGCTTGGATCACCCGTGGAGAAAACGCGGTGATCTTTTCAATGGTAAAGATGAGCCCGATGGACCCCCGCGCCCGAGGAGCGGCGCAGAAATCGACGATCTTCTGAAAAATTGGAAGGAGTTGACGTGGGCATAACCCTTCGGGTACTCGACATTGCCATACCCATTGCAAACTATGAAGATGGACCAGCACAAGGACTCGACAAGCTGGACCTGCACGCGCCTCAACTTGGACTACAAGGAAAGAAGACTCCAATATGAATTCTACTAGGACTCTTGTAAACCCTAGCTTGGCTGATATATAAAGCCAGGCAGGGGCACCCCTTCGGACACGCATAATCACAAACATAATTATAGAGGCGACACGCCTAGAAACCGCAACCCGCGGATTAGAACTAGACTAGATCCAACTACTCCGCCTATGGCGGCCCCCTGTACCCATATATTCATATACTGGATTGCTAGCAGGACGTAGCGATCCTCCACTGCGGGGACGTGAACCTGGGTACGTCGTGTACCGCCTCGCTCCCGGAACTTCCGTCGTCGCCTTTCTCTAAAACCCAAGCCCCTCATGGTGGGCATTGTCGAGGAACCGCCTCGTCAGGAGTGCCCAGCGCCGGGAAAGAAGCGACAGAAGCCAGAGCCGCTGCTCGGTGTATGGAAAGCGAGGTCTGTTTTCCACGACTTGGAGTACTGGAAGGTCCTCCACACGGCCCACAGCCTCGATGTCATGCACATTACGAAGAACGTTACCGAGAGTCTGCTTGACACTCTTTGCAACTCAGAAAATTCCAAGGATGGACCGAAAGCAAGATACGATCTGAAACATTTTGGCATCAAGAAAGATCTTTAAGCCCCCGATACTGATGATGACACCGACGGTGATGATGATGATGATCAAACGGAAGGGACTCAACGACTCCGCAAAAGGGCTAAGAAGAACGCAGTGCTGCTTCCCACTGCCTGCTTCACAACGAGTCCAGAGGAGCTCGAGCAGTTTTCAGGTGCCTCCTAGGAGTGAATGTTCCTCACGGTTACTCGGGGAATATAAGCAGATATCTGGACGTAGCGAAGAAGAGGTTCACCGGGATGAAGTCTCACGATTTCCACGTGCTCATGACGCACATACTTCCCGTTGCGATCCGAGGGATAATGGACGAACACATCCATGATACGATGTTTGGCCTTTGGAACTTTTTTGACGTTATCACCAGGAAGTCGATCGGCGTGAGGCAGCTCAAGATGCTACAGGATGAGATCGTGGTGATACTATGTGAGCTCGAGATTTACTTCCCGCACGCATTCTGTAATATATGAATCCATCTCCTTCTTCGTGTCGTTGATGACATTTGGCAGCTCGGCCCGACGTTCCTCCACAACATGATGCCTTTCGAAAGGCAAAACGGTGTCATGAAAGGATACGTTCGCAACAGGGCCCGTCCAGACGCAAGCATGGCCAAGGGGTTTCTAACCTACGAGTGCATCTCCTTCTACCAGAATTATCTAAGCACCGAGGACGACGAGGATCATGTTAGTCTACCCCCCAGGACGCACCTCGGCAGGCTCGCTGGAGTCGATCACCGCGAGGGCTACCTCTCAGTCCATGTCGGCCTTGTCAATCGACGCGACGACTTTGAAAGGGCTCACCGGGTCGCGCTACAACACTTAAAACTGATCGAATCTTTGGTGCAAGAGCACAAAAGCATGATCGAGCAGAATTACATCGATATGGGCCAGCCGAGGAAGATGGGAGACGTAACCAAAGAGCACAACTCCAGCTTCACGCGTTGGTTCAAGCAAACTCAAATCCTTGAAGCACACAGAAAAAGGCCTTCTACCGAAGATGAAAAAATCATATACACCTTATCACAGGGCCCCGGGCATAACGTAAGGACCTATCAGGGGTACGACATCAACGGTTACAGATTCTACACCGAGGAAAAGGATAGAATTAGTGAAAATCAAAACTCAGGAGTAACTATGTTGGCATAAGCCGATGACGAGACTAATGTCAAGGAAAGATTTTTTGGAAGGACCGAGGAGATATGAGAGCTCAATTACTGTGGAGAGACGGTGCCAATGTTTCGTGTGAGATGGGCCAAGAAGGTCAAAAAAGAAGGCCGATATTTCACCACCATGGTTATACCCGATGCAAAATCGAAGAACGCATCCGTGAAAAATGAGCCATGGGTACTCGGTAGCCAAGTAGACCCATGCTTCTTCATCACCGATCCGTCGAGGCCTAGCCGTGTTGTCTTGAGGAGGGGCAAGAGGAGCATCATAGGAATGCAAGGAGACGCCAACGAGGAAGACTTGTACAAGAACGGTGACCCGAAGATCGAGGAGGAATTCGACAAGCACTTCGACATGCCTACTAATAGTAGAGTAAGAAGGAAGACCTCCCTACCCTCTAAAGGTTGTCCGTTCACGTGAAGAAATCTCAAGGTGGCAGGCATAAAGTATTCAACCGCCAACAACCAAAAGGGCAAGAAGATTGCGAAGAGATGCTAGAGCTCGGAGCCGGGACGAAGAAGATCTTTTTTTTGGTCTATCACATGTGTGTGAGTGTGTGTGTGTTAGACGAGTACATGCATGTGTGTGTGAGAAAAACAAGAACATGTTTGTATGAGACAAGAAATACAAATAATTGATTTAGGTTGATTTAGGTTTTGAATGTAGTAGGTGAAATTTGAATTGGCAGAGAATTGGTTTTGAAGTAATAAAAAGATAAAAATAATTGATTTTGAAATTGTTTTGAAATGCTACTAGTACATGAAATGCTACTGTTTGAATTCATTTATGAAATGACCATGCTCATGCTCCCTGGTTGCAAGATAAGAATGCATAGATGGTTTTAGTTCACCTCTGGTCACTGATTAAATAGATGGTTTTAGAATATATACACTATATATGAAGTGAATATGCTAGATAGAAAATATGAAGCTCCATTTGATATGAAGCAGATATTGCATTTATTTTGTGCTGATATGAAGCATATATTGCATATTTAAAAACTTGAAGTGAATATGAAAATATGAAGCTCCATTTAAGTATATATGAAGTGAATATGCTGTACCAATGCTACTGCCCATATATAATGAATTCATGTTAGTTAAAAACTTGAAGTGGCAGAGAATTCTCTGGGTTTTAATGTTCTCTATTAATGGAAATGAATAAGGTTCTCTAGTTTGAAGTGCTAGCTTTCAAAATGTTTGAAGTAGTTGCAGTAGCAAAATGGAATTAGTTTGTTTATGAACAAGGTTCTCTGCTTCTTTCAAACTGGAAATTGAAATTGAATAAAATGCTATTGTGGAAATTGAAATGGAATGGTTGCATGCTGCTATGTTAGTATAAAATTTATTTGTTCAAATTTGAATGAAATGCTACTGCCTACTATTTTGCTCAATGGACAAAAAAATATGCTGAATGAGATGCTCCAGGTTAAGAAGGTGAGATTGCTGTTGTAGTGCTCCAGGTTAAGAAGGTGATTGTTGTTGTAGTGCTCCAGGTTAAAAAAATAGATGCTCCAGGTTAAGAAGGTGATTGATATTGTAGTGCTCCAGGTTTAAAAAAATATGCTGAAATAGATGCTCCAGTTTAGGGTGGTGATTGCTGTTGTAGTGCTCCAGGTTAAAAAATATGCTGAAATAGATGCTCCAGGTTTGTTGGGTTTTGTTTGATGTATTGTAGATGGGCAACTTTGTATGGTGGATATATGGTGGATATGGTGGATATATGGTGTATATGGTGGATATGTTTGCAGGGATTTCATTGAGTTGCCCATTTCTCCCGAAGCGTTGATTAACTTCCATTTCGGTTGAGAAATGGGCACTCCTATGTGGAAAAATTAGCAAAGTTCATGCCAAAATTTTGAACTTTTTGGTTGACTTTTGTACTAACTTTTTGCCTCTTTTTAATGAAGTGCAAATAAACATGTCAGGCAGCACTTCTAAGCCCAGGAGCCAGAACGAAGACGCGAGAGAGGCCAACATGGAATTCTGGGAGGACTACGATGGAGAGTGGCGCCAGAAGGCCGCCGCCAAGTCGACCGGCGATGAGGAAGAGGGCCGGGACGCCGCCTCCGAGGGAGAGGGCCGGGGGGCCGCCGCCGACACCGGCGATGAGGATGGGACCTGGGACGATGCCACCGAGACCGGTGAAGAGACCGTGGCCAACCGCACGGAAGGTGATAGCGGCGGCAACCCTCGGGAGGGTATGAAGAAGAGGACGGCGAGGAGGCCAAGGAGGGATCGGGGGCCGCAAGTGCTCGCCAACGTCACCGATGCTGTCACGGCTGTATCCCAAAGTGGCCTACCCTTGGAGCCTTCGTGGGTTGCCAAAAGGTACAACATGCAACTAGGGTGCATCGTTCGTGAAACCGTGCCGATCCTAACTAAGGACATCAGAAGCGAGGACAACTCGGCTTTGGCCGAATCCCTTCTCCAGAAGCTTCACCAACGATACACGTTCTTGGAGCCGTTCAATAAGAAGGTTGACTCTTTAGCTCTCACGAAGATGAGCACCGCCTTGAGCAGCTAGAAGAACCGGCTGAAGAAAAAGATCGATGCCGGTGAAAGCTGGGAGAGGATAAGTAGCAAAGACCCGTCGCTCTCCTTAGAAGACTTTAATGCATTCAAGTCGTACTTAGAGACTGACGGTGTTAAAAAAAAATGGACCGCCTAGGGGAAGAAAATGCGGGAATTGAACTTAGGGACCCACCATTGCGGAAGCGGCGGTTACCGGGACAACAGCCCACTTGGGACAAGGAGGATGCCGAGATGGTACGTCTGGGGAAAGAAAACCCCTGGCTAAAAATCGAGGATCTACAAGCTTGGAACTTTGTCCGGTCCCGCTACTACTTAGACTGGAAGACGGGGGAATTTATTACGGATTACAAAGACGTGAAGGATTTCGAGAAGTACCTGGTAAGGATAGTCTATATTATTTCGCTCATCTTATTAGGAAATGCCAAATGGGCTAATCTTAAGTTCCTTTGTCTGAAGGATGATGAGTTGAAGGCTAGTTGTACGGCTGGCCCGTCGTCCCAGGGGTCGACGGAACTGTGGGACATGCCTTTCAACAGGGCGACGAACAAATACAAGAACAGGGACCTGGACAAGCCACCGACGTCGGGTGGCCGTGTGTCCGGCTTTGGCACAAGTATGAAGCTATCCGAGTACTACGGATCAGATGCCAAGACGAGAAAGCTGGAGAGGAGGTCGTCGGCCAAGGATAAATCCGAGGTTCAGGAGCTGAAGAAGAAGGTGGAGTCACTAGAGAAGCTGGTGGCCGAAAAGCCTGCGAAGAACACAGAGATGATGAATAAATTATTGGACGATAAGATCCGGCAGATCATCCCCCTGGGTTGATGGAGGGGTTAGCTGCTTGGAATGCGGGAGGTCAAGTGGGGCCGATACATGTGCCCAGCATCAGCGGCAACAACTCAAGCTTCCACATGTCGCCGACGCTGCCGCTCCACCCGACGCCGCAGCTCCAACTGGTCGCATCGACGCCCCCAACCGCCGCCCTTGTATCGGCAGTAGCCGAGATCGACGCCATCCAGAAGGTAAACTCATTAGTTAGTCTTCGCGTCATCTTCTTTAACTATATATGCTTTTCATGACTGCCATCTCTCGATGCCCAACATGACGCCCCTGACTCAGGATGAACATTGCATACTCCTGCATGCGGTGGAGCCCGGCGGCATGTTGGTGGAAGTTGCTAGCGGCATTGTCATGGCTTCCCGCGTTATGCACAACGCTAGATTGGCGAAAGACGTGGTGAAGGTCAAGTTGGTACTGGTAGTGCCGGAGTACCGCTACGTCAGGCCCCCTATCAACCTCCGGGCATAGCCGAGGGCGACGTTTTGGCCCTTGGGGATTGCACCTCATGGCTTATGACATGGCCGAAGAACCAGATTCGTCTGGGGGGGGGCTTCCGAGTGCTAGGAACAGCACCGACTCCACCTCCCCTATCATCCGGCCCAAGATCGCCCGTGTCGACGACACCCTTCAGGAAACGGCGGTCGCCCCCCCACTACCCTGAAGGAACCGGCGGTCGCCGCCGCCACCCGGAAGGAACCGGCGACTGCCGCCGCCACCCGGAAGGAACCGGTGATCGCCGCCACCACCACACGCCACCAATAGCTGTTGGGAGCGCTACCACAACGACCGTCGACCAGACGCAAGGTACGCAAAGCGGCGTCATCGCAACCTCCACCACGTAATGTCCAGGAAATGGTGCCACTTGATGGCAACGATGGAGATGATGATGATGACATCAATGCCTACATCAACACTGGCGCCTGCAGCCAAGATATGTACATGCCTCCTATGGATGAACAAGCCTTCTGCACTCACGGCGATCAACTTGGTCATCCCACTACAGTCACGAAGCAGCGCCTGACCTTCATGGGTTTTTCTCAAGACACTCCTCCGGAGGCTGACAATCCAGCTCAAGTCAAGCCTGCTACCGTTTTCAGCCCTAACACGCTGCGTAAGACGATCATCGGGGAGCCACCCAAATCAACTCGAGCAGCAACCCAAGCAACCTCAGAAGCACCACCAGCACCGACCTCAGCAGGACCCGAAGCACCACCATCAGCACCACCAGCACCCCCAGAAGGTCAGGTGAAGAAGGCAAGGAAGAGAGGAGCCAAGAAGGGCGCATCTTCCAGCCAACCTGCTCCTAAGAGGATTGATACGTCTCCAACGTATCTATAATTTCTGATGTTCCATGCTAGTTTTATGACAATACCTACATGTTTTGTTCACACTTTATACCGTTTTGATGCATTTTCCGGCACTAACCTATTGACGAGATGCCGAAGAGCCAGTTCCTATGTTCTGATGTTTTTGGTTCCAGAAATCCTACAAAGGAAATATTCTCGGAATTGGACGAAATCAACGCCGAGGGTCCTATTTTCCACGGAAGCTTCCAGAGAGCCAGAGAGGGACCAGAGGGGAGCCCTGGGGGACCCACCCCACCTGGCAGCGCGGCCAAGGGGGGGCGCCCCCCTATGGTCTGGCTGCCCCAGGACTCCTCCGAGGCTGCCCTTCCGCCTATATAAAGCCTCCGTCGCGAAAACCCTAAAGAAATAAGCCATGATACGAGAAAAGTTCCAGAGCCGCCGCCATCGCGAAGCCAAGATTCGGGGGACAGGAGTCTCTGTTCCGGCACGCCGTCGGGATGGGGAATTGCCCCCGGAAGGCATCTCCATCGACACCACCACCATCTTCATCGACGCTGTTGTCTCCTATGATGAGGAGGGAGTAGTTCTCCCCCGAGGCTAAGGGCTGTACCGGTAGCTATGTGGTTCATCTCTCTCTCCCATGGTGTGATCTTTATGTGATCATGAGCTTTGTATCACTATTAATCTATGTGCTACTCTAGTGATGTTATTAAAGTAGTCTATTCCTCCTCCATGATGTAATTTTGACAGTGTGTGCATCATGTAGTACTTGGCGTAGGTTATGATTGTAATCTCTTGTAGATTATGAAGTTAACTATTATGCACTCTAAGGTTACTTAAATATGAACTCCGAATGTTGTGGAGCTTGTTTACTCCGGCTTGAGGGAGCTCTTGTAGCCCTACACAATGAATGGTGTTTGTTATCCAACAAGAGAGTGTTGAAGTAGCACAAGTGAAGAGAAGTTATTTGTTTATGTGATCATTGTTGAGAGTGTCCACGAGTGAAAGTATGATCCCTAGGCCTTGTTTCCGAATATCGAAACTCCGTTTATTTACTGTTCTAATGCATGTTTACTTGCTGCCATATTTATTTCAGATTGTTATTACCACTAATATTCATCCATATCACTTGCATCTTACTATCTTTTCGCCGAACTAGTGCACCTATACATCTGACAAGTGTATTAGGTGTGTTGGGGACACAAGAGACTTCTTGTATCGTAATTGCAGGGTTGCTTGAGAGGGATATCTTTGACCTCTACCTCCCCGAGTTCGATAAACCTTGGGTGATTCACTTAAGGGAAACTTGCTGCTGTTCTACAAACCTCTGCTCTTGGAGGCCCAACACTGTCTACAGGAATAGAAGCGTGCGTAGACATCAAGCTATTTTCTGGCGCCGTTGTCGGGGAGGTAAGATAAAAGGTATTCACATCTTCCGACTACTAAGCTATTTCCTAGCACTGTTGCCGGTGTGTGAGTGCTCGGAGCTATTTCCTTTAGATCCTGCAATTGCATCTTTTTGTTTCTTGTTTACACTAGTTAGGCTTAATGGAAAACAACAAAAATATTAGAGATCTTTATAGTATCTATCTTGAGTTACAACATGAGGTGTTTGAAGAGAAAATTAAAAAACCTATGGAACTTTATATGCATGATAATGCCAATATTATTAGTATTAATGCTTTGAACACCATTGTTGCTAATGCTATGGAAGAATTTAAGCTTGGGGAAGCTGGTTTTGATGAGCATGATATTTTTAGTCCCCCAAGCATGGAGGAGAAAATTTACTTTGATGATACTTTGCCTCCCATTTATGATGATTATAATGATAGTGGTATTTTGGTGCCACCTACTATGGAGGATAAAGTTTATTATGATTATACTATGCCTCCTATATTTGATGATGAGAATAATAATGATAGCTACTTTGTTGAATTTTCTCCCACTACAATTAATAAGAATGACTATGTTTATGTTGGGAGTAGTAATTATTTTACGCATGAGACTCATGATAAGAATGCTTTATGTGATAGTTATATTGTTGAGTTTGTTCATGATGCTACTGGAAATTATTATGAGAGAGGAAAATATGGTTGTAGAAATTTTCATGGTACTAAAACACCTCTCTACATGCTGAAAATTTTGAAGTTACCCGTGTTTTATCTTCCTATGCTTGTCACTTTGTTCTTCATGAATTTATTTGTGTACAAGATTCCTTTTCATAGGAAGTGGTACTTGCTTTTGATGCTCTCTTTTGCTTCAACTCCTATTTCTTGCAAGTGCATCATTAAAATTACTGAGCCCATCTTAATGGCTATAAAGAAAGCACTTCTTGGGAGATAACTCATGTTTTTATTTTTTGCTACTGTTTTGTTGTGTCTTGGAAGTTGTTACTACTGTAGAAACCTCTCCTTATCTTTATTTTATTGCATTGTTGTGCCAAGTAAAGTCTTTGATAGTAGGGTTGATACTAGATTTGGATTACTGCGCAGAAACAGATTTCTTGCTGTCACGAAATTTAGCAGCCCCATCTGTAGGTAACTCAGAAAAATCTGCCAATTTACGTGCGCGATCCTCAGATAGGTACGCAACTTTCATTCAATTTGAGCTTTTTCATCTGAGCAAGTTAAGTGCCCCTGAAAAATTCGTCTTTACGAACTGTTCTGTTTTGACAGATTCTGCCTTTTATTTCGCATTGCCTCTTTTGCTATGTTGGATGGATTTCTTTGTTCCATTAAATTTCAGTAGCTTTGTGCAATGTCCAGAAGTGTTAAGAATGATTATTTCACCTCTGAATATGTGAATTTTTGATTATGCACTAACCCTCTAATGAGTTTGTTTTGAGTTTGGTGTGGAGGAAGTTTTCAAGGATCAAGAGAGGAGGATGATACAATATGATCAAGAAGAGTGAAAAGTCTAAGCTTGGGGATGCCCCCGTGGTTCATCCCTGCATATTTCAAGAAGACTCAAGCATCTAAGCTTGGTGATGCCCAAGGCATCCCCTTCTTCATCGACAACTTATCAGGTCACCTCTAGTGAAACTATATTTTTATTTCGTCACATCTTATGTGCTTTACTTGGAGCGTCTGTGTGCTTTTATTTTCGTTTTGTTATTTTTATTCTCTGAATAAATTCATGCTTATGTGGGAGAGAGACACGCTCCGCTTTTTCATATGAACACTTGTGTTCTTCGTTTTACTTTTAATGTTCATGGCGAAGGTTGAAAACTGCTTCGTTCATTGCTATTTGGTTGGAAACAGAAAATGCTTCATGTGGTAATTGGTATAATGTCTTGAATAATTTTATAATTGGCAATTGTTGTTCTCATATAGATCATGTTTAATCTCTTGCATCATGTACTTTGCATCTATTAATGAAGAACTACATAGAGCTTGTTAAAATTTGGTTTGTATGATTGGTCTCTCTAGAGTCTAGATATTTTCTGGTGAGGTGTTTGAACAACAAGGAAGACAGTGTAGAGTCTTATAATGCTTGCAATATGTTCTTATGTAAGTTTTGCTGTACCGGTTCATACTTGTGTTTGCTTCAAACAACCTTGCCAGCCAAAGCCTTGTACTGAGAGGGAATACTTCTCGTGCATCCAAATCCTTGAGCCAAAAACTATGCCATTTGTGTCCACCATACCTACCTACTACATGGTATTTCTCTGCCATTCCAAAGTAAATTACTTGAGTGCTACCTTTAAAATTTCATTCTTTGTCTTTGCAAAACATAGCTCATGGGAAAATAGCCTTAAAAACTATTGTGGTATTGAATATGTAGCTTATGTGTCTTATTTCTTATAAGTTGCTTGTTGAGCGGTAACCATGTTTCTGGGGACGCCATCAACTATTACACCTTTGTTGAATATCATGTGAGTTGCTATGCATGTTTGTCTTGTCTGAAGTAAGGGTGATTTATCATGATCAAATGGTTTGAGTATGCATATTGTTAGAGAAGAACATTGGGCCGCTAACTAAAGCCATGAATCATGGTGGAAGTTTCAGTTTGGACAATAATCCTCAATCTCTTATGAGAATATTATCTGTTGTTGAATGCTTATGCATTAAAGAGGAGTCCATTATCTGTTTTCTATGTTGTCCCGGTATGGATGTCCTTAGGTGAGATCTATCAAAAACGAGAAATCAAATGCGATTTATCTCCTTGGACCTTTGTACAGGCGGCTGATGTCTACGCACGCTTCTATTCCTGTAGACAGTGTTGGGCCTCCAAGAGCAGAGGTTTGTAGAACAGCAGCAAGTTTCCCTTAAGTGAATCGCCCAAGGTTTATCGAACTCAGGGAGGTAGAGCAAAGATATCCCTCTCAAGCAACCCTGCAATTACGATACAAGAAGTCTCTTGTGTCCCCAACACACCTAATACACTTGTCAGATGTATAGGTGCACTAGTTCGGCGAAGAGATAGTGAAATACAAGTAATATGGATGAATATGAGTGGTAATAGCAATCTGAAATAAAGATGGCAGCAAGCAAACATGTAACAGAACAGTAAATAAACGGAGTTTCGATGCTTGGAAATAAGGCCTAGGGATCATACTTTCACTAGTGGACACTCTCAATATTGATCACATAACTGAATAGATAAATGCTACTTTCTCTACACTCTCTTGTTGGATGACAAACACCATTCATTGTGTAGGGCTACAAGAGCTCCCTCAAGACGGAGTTAACAAGCTCCACAACATTCGGTGTTCATATTTAAGTAACCTTAGAGTGCATAATAGACCATTGCAATTATACCGATTACTAACATAGCATGCACACCGTCACCGTTAGGCTATGAAAGGGGGGATAGATCGCATCAATACTATCATAGTAATAGTTAACTCCATAATCTACAAGAGATTACAATCATAACCTACGCCAAGTACTACATGATGCACACACTGTCAACATTACATCATGGAGGAGGAATAGACTACTTTAATAACATCACTAGAGTAGCACATAGATGATATTCAACTAGATCACAAAGCTCATGATCACGTAAAGATCACATGGGAGAGAGAGATGAACCACATAGCTACGGTACAGCCCTTAGCCACGGGGAAGAACTACTCCCTCCTCATCATAGGAGAGAGCAGCGTTGATGGAGATGGCGGCGGTGTCGATGGAGATGCCTTCCGGGGGCAATTCCCCGTCCCGGCGACGTTCCGGAACAGACTCTGGAACTTTTCTCGTATCGTGGCTTATTCTTTTAGGGTTTTCGAGGCGGAGAGAATATATAGGCGGAAGGGCAGCCTCGGAGGAGTCCTGGTGGAGCCACACCATAGGGGGGGCCCCCCTTGGCCGCGCCGCCATGTGGGGTGGGGCCCCCCTGGCTCCCCTCTGGCCCCTCTTCGGTGCTCTGGAACCTTCCGTGGAAAATAGGACCCTGAGCGTTGATTTCGTCCAATTCCAAAAATATTTCCTTTGTAGGATTTCTGAAACCAAAAACAACACAAAACAGGAACTAGCACTTCGGCATCTCGTCAATAGGTTAGTTCCGGAAAATGCATCAAAACGATATAAAGTGTGAACAAAACATGTAGGTATTGTCATAAAACTAGCATGGAACATCAGAAATTATAGATACGTTGGAGACGTATCAAGCATCCTCAAGCTTAGTTCCTACTCGCCCTCGAGTAGGTAAACGATAACAAGGATAATTTCTGAAGTGACATGCTACTATCATAATCTTGATCAATACTATTGTAAATCATATGAGATGAATGAAGTGATTCGAAGCAATGGTAAAGACAATGACTAAACAACTGAATCATATAGCAAAGACTTTTCATGAATAGTACTTTCAAGACAAGCATCAATAAGACTTGCATAGGAGTTAACTCATAAAGCAATAAATTCTTAGTAGAAAGTTTTGAAGCAACACAAAGGAAGATATAAGTTTCAGCAGTTGTTTTCAACTTCAACATGTATATCTCATGGATAATTGTCAACACAAAGTAATATGATGAGTGAAAATAAGCAAGTATGTAGGAATCAATGCACACAGTTGACACAAGTGTTTGCTTCTAAGATAGAAAGAAGTAGGTAAACTGACTCAACATAAAGTAAAAGAAAGGTCCTTCGCAGAGGGAAGCATGGATTACTATTTTTGTGCTAGAGCTTTTCATTTTGAAAACATAGAAACAATTTTGTCAACGGTAGTAATAATTCATATGTGTTATGCATAAGATGTCCTATAAGTTGCAAGTCTCATGCATAGAATACCAATAGTGCTCGCACCTTGTCCTAATTAGCTTGGATTTACATGGATTATCATTGCATAACATATGTTTCAACCAAGTGTCACAAAGGGGTACCTCTATGTCGCCTGTACAAAGGTCCAAGGAGATAGATCGCATTTGATTTCTCGTTTTTGATAGATCTCAACTTAGGACATCCATACGGGGACAACATAGACAACGTGATAATGGACTCCTCTTTAATGCATAAGCATTCAACAACAGGTAATATTCTCATAAGAGATTGAGGATTAATGTCCAAAGCTGAAACTTCCACCATGATTCATGGCTTTAGTTAGCGGCCCAATGTTCTTCTCTAACAATATGCATACTCAAACCATTTGATCATGATAAATCACTCTTACTTCAGTACAAGACGAACATGCATAGCAACTCACATGGTATTCAACAAAGGTGTAATAGTTGATGGCGTCCCCATAAACATGGTTACCGCTCAACAAGCAACTTATAAGAAATAAGACACATAAGCTACATATTCAATACCACAATAGTTTTTAAGGCTATTTTCCCATGAGCTATGTATTGCAAAGACAAGGAATGAAATTTTAAAGGTAGCACTCAAGTAATTTACTTTGGAATGGCAGAGAAATACCACATAGTAGGTAGGTATGGTGGACACAAATGGCATAGTTTTTGGCTCAAGGTTTTGGATGCATGAGAAGAATTCCCTCTCAGTACAAGGCTTAGGCTAGCAAGGTTGTTTGAAGCAAACTCAAGTATAAACCGGTACAACAAAACTTACATAAGAACATATTGCAAGCATTATAAGACTCTACACTGTCTTCCTTGTTGTTCAAACACCTCACAGAAAATATCTAGACTTTAGAGAGACCAATCATGCAAACCAAATTTCAACAAGCTCTATGGTAGTTCTTCATTAATAGGTACAAAGTACATGATGCAAGAGCTTAAACATGATCTATTTGAGAAAAACAATTGCCAAGTATCAAATTATTGAAGACAATATACCAATTACCACATGAAGCATTTTCTGTTTCCAACCAAATAGCAATAAATGCAGCAGTTTCAACCTTCGCCATGAACATTAAGAGTAAAGCTAAGAACACCAGTGTTCATATGAACGAGCGGAGCGTGTATCTCTCCCACATAAGCATGAATTTATTCAGAGAATGAAAATAACAAAACGAAAATAAAAGCACACAGACGCTCCAAGTAAAGCACATAAGATGTGACGGAATAAAAATATAGTTTCACTAGAGGTGACCTGATAAGTTGTCGATGAAGAAGGGATGCCTTGGGCATCCCCAAGCTTAGATGCTTGAGTCTTCTTGAAATATGCAGGGATGAACCACGGGGGCATCCCCAAGCTTAGAATTTTCACTCTTCTTGATCATATTGTATCATCCTCCTCTCTTGACCCTTGAAAACTTCCTCCACACCAAACTCAAAACAAACTCATTAGAGGGTTAGTGCATAATTGAAAATTCATATATTCAGAGGTGACATAATCATTCTTAACACTTCTGGACATTGCACAAAGCTACTGAAAGTTAGGAACAAAGAAATCCATCAAACATAGCAAAACAGGCAATGCGAAATAAAAGGCAGAATCTGTCAAAACAGAACAGTCTGTAAAGACGAATTTTTCTGGGGCACTTAACTTGCTCAGATGAAAATGCTCAAATTGAATGAAAGTTGGGTACATATCTGAGGATCACGCACGTAAATTGGCAGATTTTTCTAAATTTTCTAGAGAAGGGGCTTCTCAATTTCGTGACAGTAAGAAATCTGTTTCTGCGTAGTAATCCAAATCTAGTATCAACCCTACTATCAAAGACTTTACTTGGCACAACAATGCAATAAAATAAAGATAAGGAGAGGTTGCTACAGTAGTAAAAACTTCCAAGACTCAAATATAAAACAAAATTGTTGTAGTAAAATAATACATGGGTTATCTCCCAAGAAGTGCTTTCTTTATAGCCATTAAGATGGGCTCAGTAATTTTAATGATGCACTCGCATAAGGATGAGAGTTGAAGCAAAAGAGAGCATCAAAAAGCAAGTATGAAACAAATTTAAGCCTAACCCACTTCCTATGAAAAGGAATCTTGTAAATAAACAAGTCATGTAGGCATAACGCAATAAGCATAGAAAAGTAACACAAGCGCAACTTCAAGATTCTCAACATAAAGAGGGGAAACTTAATATTATTAAGATGCATATAACTATGTTTCCCTCTCTCATAATAACTTTCAGTAGTGTGATGAACAAACTCAACAATATAACTATCACATGAAGCATTCTTATTCACATGCATAAAAGTATCATTACTCTCCACATAAGCATAATCAATTTTATTAGTTGTAGTGGGAGCAAATTCAACAAAGTAGCTATCATTATTATTCTCATCATCAAATATAGGAGGCATAGTATAGTCATAATAAACTTTATCCTCCATAGTAGGTGGCACCAAAATACCACTATCATTATAATCATCATAAATGGGAGGCAAAGTATCATCAAAGTAAATTTTCTCCTCCATGCTTGGGGGACAAAAAATATCATGCTCATCAAAACCAGCTTCCCCAAGCTTAAATTCTTCCATAGCATTAGCAATAATAGTGTCCAAAGAGTTCATGCTAATAACATTGCTACAACTATTTTGCAAACAAAGTTCCATGGGTTTTTTAATTCTCTCTTCAAACACATCATGTCCTAATTCAATATAAAGTTCATAAAGAGCTCTAATTTTTTTGTTGTTTTCCATTATGAATAACTAGTGAAAAATAAAAACAAGAAACAAAAAGATGCAATTGCAGGATCTAAAGGAAATAGCTTCGAGCACTCACACACCGGCAACAGTGCTAGGAAATAGCTTAGTAGTTGGAGGATGTGAATACCTTTTACCTTACCTCCCCGGCAACGGTGCCAGAAAATACCTTGTTGTCCACAACTGGCGCGTGGTTGACGTGGGAGGTGGAAATCTCTATGGTGTAGCTTTTCTTCGTTCCCCGGCAACGGCGCCAGAAAATAGCTTGATGTCTACGCACGCTTCTATTCCTGTAGACAGTGTTGGCCCTCCAAGAGCAGAGGTTTGTAGAACAAAAGCAAGTTTCCCTTAAGTGAATCACCCAAGGTTTATCGAACTCAGGGAGGTAGAGGTCAAAGATATCCCTCTCAAGCAACCTTGCAATTACGATACAAGAAGTCTCTTGTGTCCCCAACACACCTAATACACTTGTCAGATGTATAGGTGCACTAGTTCGGCGAAGAGATAGTGAAATACAAGTAATATGGATGAATATGAGTGGTAATAGCAATCTGAAATAAAGATGGCAGCAAGCAAACATGTAACAGAACAGTAAATAAACGGAATTTCGATGCTTGGAAACAAGGCCTAGGGATCATACTTTCACTAGTGGACACTCTCAACATTGATCACATAACTGAATAGATAAATGCTACTTTCTCTACACTCTCTTGTTGGATGACAAACACCATTCATTGTGTAGGGCTACAAGAGCTCCCTCAAGCCGGAGTTAACAAGCTCCACAACATTCGGTGTTCATATTTAAGTAACCTTAGAGTGCATAATAGACCATTGCAATTATACCGAGTACTAACATAGCATGCACACCGTCACCGTCGGGCTATGAAAGGGGGATAGATCGCATCAATACTATCATAGTAATAGTTAACTCCATGATCTACAAGAGATTACAATCATAACCTACGCCAAGTACTACATGATGCACACACTGTCAACATTACATCATGGAGGAGGAATAGACTACTTTAATAACATCACTAGAGTAGCACATAGATGATATTCAACTAGATCACAAAGCTCATGATCACATAAAGATCACATGGGAGAGAGAGATGAACCACATAGCTACGATACAGCCCTTAGCCTCGGGGAAGAACTACTCCCTCCTCATCATAGGAGACAGCAGCGTTGATGGAGATGGCGGTGGTTGATACGTCTCCGACGTATCGATAATTTCTTATGTTCCATGCCACATTATTGATGATATCTACATGTTTTATGCACACTTTATGTCATATTCGTGCATTTTCTGGAACTAACCTATTAACAAGATGCCGAAGAGCCAGTTGTTGTTTTCTCGCTGTTTTTGGTTTCGTAAATCCTAGTAACGAAATATTCTCGGAATTGGACGAAATCAACGCCCAGGGTCCTATTTTGCCACGAAGCTTCCGGAAGACCGAAGAGGAGTCGAAGTGGGGCCACGAGGCGCCGCCACCATAGGGCGGCGCGGCCAGGACCTATGGTGTGGGGCCCTCGTGTGGCCCCCCACGTTGCCCTTCCGCCTACTTAAAGCCTCCGTCGCGAAAACCCCAGAAGGAAGAACCACGATACGGAAAACCTTCCAGAGACGCCGCCGTCGCCAATCCCATCTCGGGGGATTCTGGAGATCTCCTCCGGCACCCTGCCGGAGAGGGGATTCATCTCCCGGAGGACTCTTCACCGCCATGGTCGCCTCCGGAGTGATGAGTGAGTAGTTCACCCCTGGACTATGGGTCCATAGCAGTAGCTAGATGGTTGTCTTCTCCTCATTGTGCTTCATTGTTGGATCTTGTGAGCTGCCTAACATGATCAAGATCATCTATCCGTAATGCTATATGTTGTGTTTGTCGGGATCCGATGGATAGAGAATACCATGTTATGTTAATTATCAAGTTATTACCTATGTGTTGTTTATGATCTTGCATGCTCTCCGTTATTAGTAGAGGCTCGGCCAAGTTGATGCTAGTAACTCCAAGAGGGAGTATTTATGCTCGATAGTGGGTTCATGCCTCCATTGATATCTGGGGGAGTGACAGAAACCCCTAAGGTTGTGTTGTGCTGTTGCCACTAGGGATAAAACATTGATGCTATGTCTAAGGATGTAGTTGTTGATTACATTACGCACCATACTTAATGCAATTGTCTGTTGTTTAGCAACTTAATACTCGGAGGGGTTCGGATGATAACTCTGAAGGTGGACTTTTTAGGCATAGATGCAGTTGGATGGCGGTCTATGTACTTTGTTGTAATGCCCAATTAAATCTCACCGTACTTATCATGACATGTATGTGCATTGTTATGCCCTCTCTATTTGTCAATTGCCCGACTGTAATTTGTTCACCCAACATGCTTTTATCTTATGGGAGAGACACCTCTAGTGAACTGTGGACCCCGGTCCATTCTTTTATACTCGAAATACAAATCTGCTGCAATACTTGTTCTTTACTGTTTTCTTGCAAACAATCATCTTCCACACAATACGGTTAACCCTTTGTTACAGCAAGCCGGTGAGATTGACAACCTCACTGTTTCGTTGGGTCAAAGTACTTTGGTTGTGTTGTGCAGGTTCCACGTTGGCGCCGGAATCTCTGGTGTTGCGCCGCACTACATCCCGCCGCCATCAACCTTCAACGTGCTTCTTGACTCCTACTGGTTCGATTAAACCTTGGTTTCTAACTGAGGGAAACTTGCCGCTGTGCGCATCACACCTTCCTCTTGGGGTTCCCAACAGACGTGTCAATTACACGCATCAAGCAAATTTCTGGCGCCGTTGCCGGGGAGTCTCCACTTCTCAATCTCTTTACTTTGTTTTTGTCTTGCTTTATTTATTTACTACTTTGTTTGCTGCATTATATCAAAACACAAAAAAAAATTAGTTGCTAGTTTTACCTTATTTACTGTCTTGTTTGCTATATCAAAAACACAAAAAAATTAGTTACTTGCATTTACTTTACTTGATTCATCATGTTTCCTTTTAATTTTACCACAAAAGACATACCGGTAGGACGCGGCTCTATAATTGGGAGAAACAATATAGAAGAATTTTTCAGTCATGTTAGTACCGTTGAAGATTTTGAAGATAGACACTTGGTAGAACTTGCTCCTACTTATGAAATTGCTGCTGCTGCTTTAGTCCGCATGTTGCAAACTAAATTTGTTAATCTCAATCCTATAATCCAACACATGTTTCTTACACTCGGTGATATGGAAGAGGGGAAAAGAAAGATTTTGTTTTAGAAACCCTTCTTAGAGAATTTGGTGGTCTAGCAAGAGAGGCTAGAAAGGTCTTTGCTAAATTTAATATGCTTGGTTCTCATACTAATTTTGTTGGTCTCTTTGAAAAAATGGACATGGATAGAATAAGGTACAGTAATAATATTAATGATGGTGGGGAGATCAAAGCACCAATACCATGTAAACTCCTAGCTATGAATGATGCACTATAAAATAACTATGCTTGGCTTGTTCCTGAAAATTTGTTCGATGAGAGTAGCAAGCCCAAGACTAATGAAAAGGGATACGCTGAAACTTATGTATCCAATATACTGTGCATGGTTGAGAAAACTCCAAACCCCGCTGTAGATGCACCACCCTTTGATAATACTTGATATACACTTTCTGCGCCTAGCTGAAAGGCGTTAAAGAAAAGCGCTTATGGGAGACAACCCATGTTTTTACTACAGTATTTTTTTTTTATATTTGAGTCTTGGAAGTTGTTTACTACTGTAGCAACCTCTCCTTATCTTAGTTTTGTGTTTTGTTGTGCCAAGTAAAGTCTTTGATAGTAAAGTAAATACTAGATTTGGATTACTGCGCAGAAACAGATTTCTTTGTCTGTCACGAATCTGGGTCTAATTCTCTGTAGGTAACTCAGAAAATTAAGCCAATTTACGTGAGTGATCCTCAGATATGTACGCAACTTTCATTCAATTTGGGCATTTTCATTTGAGCAAGTCTGGTTCCCTAATAAAATCCATCTTTACGGACTGTTCTGTTTTGACAGATTCTGCCTTTTATTTCGCATTGCCTCTTTTGCTATGTTGGATGAATTTTTTGATCCATTAATGTCCAAGTAGCTTTATGCAATGTCCGAAGTGTTAAGAATGATTGTGTCACCTCTGAACATGTTAATTTTTATTGTGCACTAACCCTCTAATGAGTTGTTTCGAGTTTGGTGTGGAGAAAGTTTTCAAGGATCAAGAGAGGAGGATGATACAATATGATCAAGGAGAGTGAAAGCTCTAAGCTTGGGGATGCCCCGGTGGTTCACCCCTGCATATTCTAAGAAGACTCAAGCGTCTAAGCTTGGGGATGCCCAAGGCATCCCCTTCTTCATCGACAACATTATCGAGTTCCTCCCACGAAACTATATTTTTATTCCGTCACATCTTATGCACTTTGCTTGGAGCGTCGGTTTGTTTTTGTTTTTGTTTTGTTTGAATAAAATGGATCCTAGCATTCACTTTATGGGAGAGAGACATGCTCCGCTGTAGCATATGGACAAGTATGTCCTTAGGCTCTACTCATAGTATTCATGGCGAAGTTTCTTCTTCGTTAAATTGTTATATGGTTGTAATTGGAAAATGCTACATGTAGTAACTCTAAAATGTCTTGGATAATTTGATACTTGGCAATTGTTGTGCTAATGTTTAAGCTCTTGCATCATATACTTTGCACCCATTAATGAAGAAACACTTAGAGCTTGCTAATTTGGTTTGCATATTTGGTTTCTCTAGAGTCTAGATAATATCTAGTATTGAGTTTTGAACAACAAGGAAGACGGTGTAGAGTCTTATAATGTTTACAATATGTCTTTTATGTGAGTTTTGCTGCACCGTTCATCCTTGTGTTTGTTTCAAATAACCTTGCTAGCCTAAACCTTGTATCGAGAGGGAATACTTCTCATGCATCCAAAATACTTGAGCCAACCACTATGCCATTTGTGTCCACCATACCTACCTACTACATGGTATTTATCCGCCATTCCAAAGTAAATTGGTTGAGTGCTACCTTTAAAATTCCATCATTCACCTTTACAATATATAGCTCATGGGACAAATAGCTTTAAAACTATTGTGGTATTGAATATGTACTTATGCACTTTATCTCTTATTAAGTTGCTTGTTGTGCGATAACCATGCTTCTGGGGACGCCATCAACTATTCTTTGTTGAATATCATGTGAGTTGCTATGCATGTCCGTCTTGTATGAAGTAAGAGAGATCTACCACCTTAATGGTTGGAGCATGCATATTGTTAGAGAAGAACATTGGGCCGCTAACTAAAGCCATGATTCATGGTGGAAGTTTCAGATTTTGGACATATATCCTCAATCTCATATGAGAATAATAATTGTTGACACATGCTTATGCATTAAAGAGGAGTCCATTATCTCGTTGTCCATGTTGTCCCGGTATGGATGTCTAAGTTGAGAATAATCAAAAGCGAGAAATCCAAAACGCGAGCTTTCTCCTTAGACCTTTGTACAGGCGGCATGGAGGTACCCCATTGTGACACTTGGTTAAAACATGTGTATTGCGATGATCCGGTAGTCCAAGCTAATTAGGACAAGGTGCATGCACTATTAGTATACTATGCATGAGGCTTGCAACTTGTAAGATATAATTTTCATAACTCATATGCTTTATTACTACCGTTGACAAAATTGTTTCATGTTTTCAAAATAAAAGCTCTAGCACAAATATAGCAATCGATGCTTTCCTCTTTGAAGGACCATTCTTTTTACTTTTATGTTCAGTCAGTTCACCTATCTCTCTCCACCTCAAGAAGCAAACACTTGTGTGAACTGTGCATTGATTCCTACATACTTGCATATTGCACTTGTTATATTACTCTATGTTGACAATTATCCATGAGATATACATGTTGCAAGTTGAAAGCAACCGCTGAAACTTAATCTTCCTTTGTGTTGCTTCAATACCTTTACTTTGATTTATTGCTTTGTGAGTTAACTCTTATGCAAGACTTATTGATGCTTGTCTTGAAGTACTATTCATGAAAAGTCTTTGCTTTATGATTCACTTGTTTACTCATGTCATTACCATTGTTTTGATCGCTGCATTCATTACATATGTTTACAAATAGTATGATCAAGGTTATGATGGCATGTCACTTCAGAAATTATCTTTGTTATCGTTTTACCTGCTCGGGACGAGCGAAACTTAGCTTGGGGATGCCGATACGTCTCGACGTATCGATAATTTCTTATGTTCCATGCCACATTATTGATGATATCTACATGTTTTATGAACACTTTATGTCATATTCGTGCATTTTACGGAACTAACCTATTAACAAGATGCCGAAGAGCCGATTCTGTCGTTTTCTGCTGTTTTTGTTTTCAGAAATCCTAGTAACGAAATATTTTCGGAATTGGACGAAATCAACGCCCAGGGTCCTGTTTTGCCATGAAGCTTCCGGAAGACCGAAGAGGAGTCGAAGTGGGGCCACGAGGCGCCGCCACCATAGGGCGGCGCGGCCCAGGCCCTGGCCGCGCCGACCTATGGTGTGGGGCCCTCGTGTGGCCCCCCACGTTGCCCTTCCGCCTACTTAAAGCCTCCGTCGCGAAAACCCCAGAAGGAAGAACCACGATACGGAAAACCTTCCAGAGACGCCGCCGCCGCCAATCCCATCTCGGGGGATTACGGAGATCTCCTCCGGCACCCTGCCGGGAGAGGGGATTCATCTCCCGGAGGACTCTTCACCGCCATGGTCGCCTCGCGGAGTGATGAGTGAGTAGTTCACCCCTGGACTATGGGTCCATAGCGGTAGCTAGATGGTTGTCTTCTCCTCATTGTGCTTCATTGTTGGATCTTGTGAGCTGCCTAACATGATCAAGATCATCTATCCGTAATGCTATATGTTGTGTTTGTCGGGATCCGATGGATAGAGAATACCATGTTATGTTAATTATCAAGTTATTACCTATGTGTTGTTTATGATCTTGCATGCTCTCCGTTATTAGTAGAGGCTCGGCCAAGTTGATGCTAGTAACTCCAAGAGGGAGTATTTATGCTCGATAGTGGGTTCATGCCTCCATTGATATCCGGGGAGTGACAGAAACCCCTAAGGTTGTGTTGTGATGTTGCCACTAGGGATAAAACATTGATGCTATGTCTAAGGATGTAGTTGTTGATTACATTACGCACCATACTTAATGCAATTGTCTGTTGTTTAGCAACTTAATACTGGAGGGGGTTCGGATGATAACTCCGAAGGTGGACTTTTTAGGCATAGATGCAATTGGATAGCGGTCTATGTACTTTGTCGTAATGCCCAATTAAATCTCACTTGTACTTATCATGACATGTATGTGCATTGTTATGCCCTCTCTATTTGTCAATTGCCCGACTGTAATTTGTTCACCCAACATGCTTTTATCTTATGGGAGAGACACCTCTAGTGAACTGTGGACCCCGGTCCATTCTTTTATACTGAAATACAAATCTGCTGCAATACTTGTTCTTTACGGTTTTCTTGTAAACAATCATCTTCCACACAATACGGTTAACCCTTTGTTACAGCAAGCCGGTGAGATTGACAACCTCACTGTTTCGTTGGGGCAAAGTACTTTGGTTGTGTTGTGCAGGTTCCACGTTGGCGCCGGAATCTCCGGTGTTGCGCCGCACTACATCCCGCCGCCATCAACCTTCAACGTGCTTCTTGACTCCTACTGGTTCGATTAAACCTTGGTTTCTAACTGAGGGAAACTTGCCGCTGTGCGCATCACACCTTCCTCTTGGGGTTCCCAACGGACGTGTCAATTACACGCATCAGTGGTGTCGATGGAGATGCCTTCCGGGGGCAATTCCCCGTCCCGCCGGCGTGCCGGAACAGAGACTTCTGTCCCCCGAATCTTGGCTTCGCGATGGCGGCGGCTCTGGAACTTTTCTCGTATCGTGGCTTATTCTTTTAGGGTTTTCGAGGCGGAGAGAATATATAGGCGGAAGGGCAGCCTCGGAGGAGTCCTGGTGGAGCCACACCATAGGGGGGCGCGCCCCCCCTTGGTCGCGCCGCCATGTGGGGTGGGGCCCCCCTGGCTCCCCTCTGGACCCTCTTCGGTGCTCTGGAACCTTCCGTGGAAAATAGGACCCTGGGCGTTGATTTCGTCCAATTCCAAGAATATTTCCTTTGTAGGATTTCTGAAACCAAAAACAGCACAAAACAGGAACTGGCACTTCGGCATCTCGTTAATAGGTTTGTTCCAGAAAATGCATCAAAACGATATAAAGTGTAAACAAAACATTTAGGTATTGTCATAAAACTAGCATGGAACATCAGAAATTATAGATACGTTGGAGACGTTTCAGCGGCATAGAGGTACCCCTTTGTGACACTTGGTTGAAACATATGTTATGCAATGATAATCCATGTAAATCCAAGCTAATTAGGACAAGGTGCGAGCACTATTGGTATTCTATACATGAGGCTTGCAACTTATAGGATATCTTATGCATAACACATATGAATTATTACTACCGTTGACAAAATTGTTTCTATGTTTTCAAAATGAAAAGCTCTAGCACAAAAATAGTAATCCATGCTTCCCTCTGCGAAGGGCCATTCTTTTACGTTATGTTGAGTCAGTTTACCTATTTCTTCTATCTTAGAAGCAAACACTTGTGTCAACTGTGTGCATTGATTCCTACATACTTGCTTATTTGCATTCATCATATTACTTTGTGTAACGGCCCAGGGTAGCACCCCTATTAGAATTGTTTGTTCTTTTCTTTTTGTGCATCATCATGCATCATGCATCATATCATCCACAAGATTTTATGAAATAAAAATTATTTTTGAATAAAAACTATTTTGAGTTTCCCCCTCTCATATGGTTTATTTAATAAACCTCCCTTCTATGTTTCTTTCCACAAAACCTAAACTCCCAAAACTATATAATAAATAAATGTACTTCAAATGTTTACAGGATTCAAAATAATAATTGTTTTGTTCTGGTTTTGAAATTCGAATTGGTTTTCGAAATAGTTTTTAAAACAGAAAGAGAAAAACCCCCTAACCTTTTCCTGGCCCGTCTCCTTCTTCTCTCATAGGCCCAGCTCCCTTCCCCTCCGGCCCATCTCGCCCCCTCCTCTTTTCCTTTCGGCCTGGTCCGACCCAAAACGAATCGGTACCTTTTCTTTCCCATCGTTGTCGTCTTCTCCAACGGAGCACGCAGTAGGCGTGACCTCCCTTTTCAACCACCGCACCATCTGCTCCTCCCCTCTACTCTTTAATCCCCATCGATCCCCCAGCAAACCCTAGCTCGTTTCCATCCATGCCGCCGCCACCTACCTCCCACCAACCTTTCTCTTTTCTCTTCTCTGTGAGGAAACGAAGGAGAAAACCTCACATCACCACCACCGGCCTCAACATGGTGCCGCTGTTCCAGGCTGCCCCTTGTCGATCTGAAGGCACCGTAAGATGCGCCTCATCTTCCTCTACATCCTGGCCCAAGCAATCGAGCCGGGGCTCGCTCAATCATCACCAAATTCGCCGTTCCCCTTCCTCGTCTCCGGCAGCAAATCGCCGATTGCGGCCGCCACACGCCCCCTCTGGTTTCCCCGACCGCGTCATCGTGTTCCTGGTGATCTCCTCTTCCTCCCAGACTTCTCCTCCTTCTCTATCTCCCTCTAAA
This sequence comes from Lolium rigidum, assembly GCF_022539505.1. NCBI lineage: Eukaryota > Viridiplantae > Streptophyta > Magnoliopsida > Poales > Poaceae > Lolium > Lolium rigidum. Next base: position 189,863,373 of record NC_061512.1, on the reverse strand, counting down.
TATCCATGCCAGTGTTGAACACCATTGTTCTGTGGTAGGAGCTCGTCGCCGGCGACCTTCCGGTGGTGCTCCGCTCGAGCCGCGCCCCGTTCCCGCTTCCCCGCGTCATGGCGCACCTCTGGCGCCCTCTCCCTCGTCCCGTCTCGGCCGTAATCGCCAGGGTCGTGCTTGACATGGTGTTCCGCCATGGGTGTGCTGACCCCGAGCTCCACCTCTATGCGCTTTAACTTGTCACGCGGCCCGCATCCATCAACATCAGAACCATCAGCATAGTGGTAATCTCCTTCCTTGCTGATCCAACAGATCCCGAGTTCAAATCCCCACGTCAGTTGTTTGATCCATTCTTTTTCTTCTTTGCTGTGCTCAGATCTTGTGGCTTTTCACCTCAAAATATGTCGCTACCCAAATCTGCAAGAGACATTCAGTGGCCGAGCTGGTCTGTCTACTCTGGTCTGATCCAGGCGTCCTGTGTTCAATCCCCTGGGTCGTCAATTTAATTTTTGCTGGGCTTTGCTGCTGCTCCGAACTGGGCCTCGGCCCGTATTCCCGCCAACTTCTTCGACGCTGAGCGCGCGGTAGGCTGCTATCCACTGCTCAGGTCCGGCCCTGTACCAGCCCCATATCCCTCTGTTTGTTTTATTCTTTTACAAATCTTGTAAAAATCATATCTCATAATCCGTAAGTCGGATTCAAATGTGTTTTATATGTTTTTCAATCAGGAAAATATGAGGAATCTAAATATGCCATCCATTCATCTGTTTGCATCTCGCATCATGTCGCTCGTTGATAGTCGTGCATATTCACCTCACATATATGCGGAGTATTTTGGATTTCCAACTAAGGTTTTCCCCACTCCGTTTAAATTTGAAGTAGCGCACCCTGCCATGTTATGCCATGCTAATCCACCCTTAAATTTGCCGGTAGAAATGCAATTCCAACATAATTTGTATGTCCGGGGTTCCGACTCCGATTAATATGGATAAGTGCATCGCATCATATCTGTCATGTCATGCATATCATGTTGATCATGCTGGATCTTCTTTATCCGTAGTAGTAAGACTTGCATAAGTTGTTTGTCCAACATTTGCTTCTTCCCGGATAGGATCACGAAGTGTTGATGTGAGATACGACGAGTTCTCCGACAAGTTCTCCTGCAGCTTTTCACAGGTGAGCCCTCTCTCTTCACCTATTTTACTCTCTCTCTCGCATTGCTATCCTTATGTTGCGCTTCTTTATCGAGTCACGTGTCCTATTCCACTTGTTTACCATAATAATCCTATATGCACCATTCCTTATCCATAGCCGTTGCTTGATGTTTGAGCCTTGCGAGTCGTAGGCGTGTTTAGGCCTTGTTGTTTATCTCGATCTGTTATCGGGATATGTTGGGTTGTTGGGAGGTTGTCACATGCTATATTAGTTTGTTGGAGATACACATGCTTTACTTAATTGTTAACAACTAAAATTGTAATCAGAGGCATCTGTGAGCCCCTTTGCGAAAGCATCGGAACTTTGACTTGCTAATGTCCCCTAGGACCCGAGTTCTTGTTATCTGTTCCGAGATTGAGCGCTCTATCCATGCGTGGGGACGATTATTGGGACCCCCCCTCACCCATTACCTTTTCTCAAGTCAGTTGAAAAGGGGGCCACAACCTTGGTTTTATTTGCCGATGCCATGTATGCCATGCTTTACTTACCGTTGCCTTCGGGTGTTTACTTCCGTTGCCTTCGGGTGTTTATATTCAGTACTGTACCCCGCGGAACGTTTAGCGAAGCGTGTGGTTTGCACGCCTAGCCGTTAACGCAAACCCTGAGTCCGCTTCGGAGTACGGCCGGACTTCGTCACGGGTAGCTTAGTCGGGTGGCCCCCCTAGACTTTCTTGTTGAACTCGGGAACGGTCTTGTTGTGAGACATCCACTCGTCGTAAGTGGGTCGAGCATGCGTATGGTTACATTTGGGCAACCCCTGCAGGGTGTACATCTTATCGATAAGCCGTGTCCGCGGTTATGGACGACTTGGAGCTGTATGACTTGATCATAGAACAACTTACACCGTTAACTTATTGCTAATAACCTGCTAATAACTTGCGTAGTAATATAGCATTACTACAACAGTTACCTAATAAAACTTGTCCACCGTTGAGTGCCTTTTACATTGCCTCTTTGCTTTGTTGAAGGGGATATGTGTAATCGGCTGGGTTATGTTTGTGTAGTATTTATCTGTTACCTTATGCGCTCTCTTATCTCCTCTGAGTAGACGGATGTTGTAGCGTGTCTCTATTGGTTATAGTTTTGCTGCCGCTAAACCTACCATATAGCCCCAGGCGATATATATCTATACTCGCTCGGCGAGCATAGCCATTTCTAGTCTCGCTAAGTACGTGCCGGAGTTCGTTCCTTGGTACTTACTCTCGCCTTTCCTCTTTCTCTTTTCTCGCCTCCCTTTGTCGGCAACCGATGGCCCGACTTTGACAGTACGAGATGACGACGTTAGCAAGGTTACCCTTCCGGCTTGGCCTGGGCAGGGTTATGGACGCCACTGGTTATCTTCAGGACTCTTAGTCCAATTTGTATCTTGTCTGTACCCGGACGTATTTGATCTTCTGTATGATTTGGGTCTTTGTATTGTATATTTGTATCTTGACTCGTTGGAGTCGTTGTTGTAATATATGTTTCTTGTGGGCTCTATTGTAATCCTGTTGTAATGTTACCGCTCGTGTTAATTCCTCCGGCATCACGTGTGTGATTCGTCGCGCACGTCGTGTCGGAGGGCGTCTCCGAATCGATATCGTGCGGATTTTGGCGGGTTCGCTGGGATCCTCATGGTACCGGTTCCGGGCGTCACAAGTTGGTATCGAGCCTCGAAGTTGACTGGTACCCCACTAGTCCAGCCTCGTAGGATAACCTTGCCAAGGGTCGATAAGTTTAGAGTGTCAAAACTATTTTCACGAAATTCGTTGGATAGATCTGACTAGCTCTATTTTTCTTCTTATCTATATTCTTTCTCCTCTTACCTTTGCGAGTTTTGAATCTTCTCTTATCTGCTTCTCGGAGTCTTAGGTTCCGACGTGGGTTGGACGATCTATGCCTTCACCTATTAGGACCGATCTTTGAAGATTTCTGACAGAAGAACATCACCGGCAGCTAACCTTTGTCTTCTCTGTTGACGCCATCTCGGTTTATGTGATCCTTCCTCTATCCCTTGTGTTTTTGACCTCATGAACCTTCGATGCCGCTGTTTACTAAGATCGTCAATCTGTATTCCTGGAGTTGGTTGCGCGATTCTCTTATTCATGTACAGAGTAATACTTTGAGTGCGGGATGGAGTCGCGACCATACCGACTACTCTTATTATTCGCTCATGCTACTTGAATGGGTGGATCAATGTGCTTCTTATTCCTTCCTTCTTTGTGTACGGCGCCTGATCATCTGCGACCGAGGCTCTCGACAGAAGCACATCATTGCTAACGGAACGCCGACTTCTTGTTGGTGGTGTCGCCGATCAACATGGAGCAAGAACTCTTGTTAGTGGTGTCGAGGAGATCGACACGTCGCCCGAAGATCCGATAGTTCATCTCTCTCCCCCGTACCTTGAGGTGGAACCTCGGGGCGAGGTTCCTTGTTAGTGGTGTCGATTGTAACGGCCCAGGGTAGCACCCCTATTAGAATTGTTTGTTCTTTTCTTTTTGTGCATCATCATGCATCATGCATCATATCATCCACAAGATTTTATGAAATAAAAATTATTTTTGAATAAAAACTATTTTGAGTTTCCCTCTCATATGGTTTATTTAATAAACCTCCCTTCTATGTTTCTTTCCACAAAACCTAAACTCCCAAAACTATATAATAAATAAATGTACTTCAAATGTTTACAGGATTCAAAATAATAATTGTTTTGTTCTGGTTTTGAAATTCGAATTGGTTTTCGAAATAGTTTTTAAAACAGAAAGAGAAAAACCCCCTAACCTTTTCCTGGCCCGTCTCCTTCTTCTCTCATAGGCCCAGCTCCCTTCCCCTCCGGCCCATCTCGCCCCCTCCTCTTTTCCTTTCGGCCTGGTCCGACCCAAAACGAATCGGTACCTTTTCTTTCCCATCGTTGTCGTCTTCTCCAACGGAGCACGCAGTAGGCGTGACCTCCCTTTTCAACCACCGCACCATCTGCTCCTCCCCTCTACTCTTTAATCCCCATCGATCCCCCAGCAAACCCTAGCTCGTTTCCATCCATGCCGCCGCCACCTACCTCCCACCAACCTTTCTCTTTTCTCTTCTCTGTGAGGAAACGAAGGAGAAAACCTCACATCACCACCACCGGCCTCAACATGGTGCCGCTGTTCCAGGCTGCCCCTTGTCGATCTGAAGGCACCGTAAGATGCGCCTCATCTTCCTCTACATCCTGGCCCAAGCAATCGAGCCGGGGCTCGCTCAATCATCACCAAATTCGCCGTTCCCTTCCTCGTCTCCGGCAGCAAATCGCCGATTGCGGCCGCCACACGCCCCCTCTGGTTTCCCCGACCGCGTCATCGTGTTCCTGGTGATCTCCTCTTCCTCCCAGACTTCTCCTCCTTCTCTATCTCCCTCTAAATATCCATGCCAGTGTTGAACACCATTGTTCTGTGGTAGGAGCTCGTCGCCGGCGACCTTCCGGTGGTGCTCCGCTCGAGCCGCGCCCCGTTCCCGCTTCCCCGCGTCATGGCGCACCTCTGGCGCCCTCTCCCTCGTCCCGTCTCGGCCGTAATCGCCAGGGTCGTGCTTGACATGGTGTTCCGCCATGGGTGTGCTGACCCCGAGCTCCACCTCTATGCGCTTTAACTTGTCACGCGGCCCGCATCCATCAACATCAGAACCATCAGCATAGTGGTAATCTCCTTCCTTGCTGATCCAACAGATCCCGAGTTCAAATCCCCACGTCAGTTGTTTGATCCATTCTTTTTCTTCTTTGCTGTGCTCAGATCTTGTGGCTTTTCACCTCAAAATATGTCGCTACCCAAATCTGCAAGAGACATTCAGTGGCCGAGCTGGTCTGTCTACTCTGGTCTGATCCAGGCGTCCTGTGTTCAATCCCCTGGGTCGTCAATTTAATTTTTGCTGGGCTTTGCTGCTGCTCCGAACTGGGCCTCGGCCCGTATTCCCGCCAACTTCTTCGACGCTGAGCGCGCGGTAGGCTGCTATCCACTGCTCAGGTCCGGCCCTGTACCAGCCCCATATCCCTCTGTTTGTTTTATTCTTTTACAAATCTTGTAAAAATCATATCTCATAATCCGTAAGTCGGATTCAAATGTGTTTTATATGTTTTTCAATCAGGAAAATATGAGGAATCTAAATATGCCATCCATTCATCTGTTTGCATCTCGCATCATGTCGCTCGTTGATAGTCGTGCATATTCACCTCACATATATGCGGAGTATTTTGGATTTCCAACTAAGGTTTTCCCCACTCCGTTTAAATTTGAAGTAGCGCACCCTGCCATGTTATGCCATGCTAATCCACCCTTAAATTTGCTGGTAGAAATGCAATTCCAACATAATTTGTATGTCCGGGGTTCCGACTCCGATTAATATGGATAAGTGCATCGCATCATATCTGTCATGTCATGCATATCATGTTGATCATGCTGGATCTTCTTTATCCGTAGTAGTAAGACTTGCATAAGTTGTTTGTCCAACATTTGCTTCTTCCCGGATAGGATCACGAAGTGTTGATGTGAGATACGACGAGTTCTCCGACAAGTTCTCCTGCAGCTTTTCACAGGCGAGCCCTCTCTCTTCACCTATTTTACTCTCTCTCTCGCATTGCTATCCTTATGTTGCGCTTCTTTATCGAGTCACGTGTCCTATTCCACTTGTTTACCATAATAATCCTATATGCACCATTCCTTATCCATAGCCGTTGCTTGATGTTTGAGCCTTGCGAGTCGTAGGCGTGTTTAGGCCTTGTTGTTTATCTCGATCCGTTATCGGGATATGTTGGGTTGTTGGGAGGTTGTCACATGCTATATTAGTTTGTTGGAGATACACATGCTTTACTTAATTGTTAACAACTAAAATTGTAATCAGAGGCATCTGTGAGCCCCTTTGCGAAAGCATCGGAACTTTGACTTGCTAATGTCCCCTAGGACCCGAGTTCTTGTTATCCGTTCGAGATTGAGCGCTCTACCCATGCGTGGGGACGATTATTGGGACCCCCTCACCCATTACCTTTTCTCAAGTCGGTTGAAAAGGGGGCCACAACCTTGGTTTTATTTGCCGATGCCATGTATGCCATGCTTTACTTACTGTTGCCTTCGGGTGTTTACTTCCTGTTGCCTTCGGGTGTTTATATTCCGTATCGTACCCCGCGGAACGTTTAGCGAAGCGTGTGGTTTGCACGCCTAGCCGTTAACGCAAACCCCGAGTCCGCTTCGAGTACGTGCGGACTTCGATCACGGGTAGCTTAGTCGGGTGGCCCCCTAGACTTTCTTGTTGAACCGGGAACGGTCTTGTTGTGAGACATCCACCCGTCGTAAGTGGGTCGAGCATGCGTATGGTTACATTTGGGCAACCCCTGCAGGGTGTACATCTTATCGATAAGCCGTGTCCGCGGTTATGGACGACTTGGAGCCGTATGACTTGATCATAGAACAACTTACACCGTTAACTTATTGCTAATAACCTGCTAATAACTTGCGTAGTAATATAGCATTACTACAACAGTTACCTAATAAAACTTGTCCACCGTTGAGTGCCTTTTACATTGCCTCTTCGCTTTGTTGAAGGGGATATGTGTAATCGGTCAGGGTTATGTTTGTGTAGTATTTATCCGTTACCTTATGCGCTCTCTTATCTCCTCCGAGTAGACGGATGTTGTAGCGTGTCTCTATTGGTTATAGTTTTGCCGCCGCTAAACCTACCATATAGCCCTGTGCGATATATATCTATACTCGCTCGGCGAGCATAGCCATTTCTAGTCTCGCTAAGTACGTGCCGGAGTTCGTTCCTTGGTACTTACTCTCGCCTTTCCTCTTTCTCTTTTTCTGCCTCCCTTTTGTCGGCAACCGATGGCCCGACTTTGACAGTACGAGATGACGACGTTAGCAAGGTTACCCTTCCGCTTGGCCTCGGCAGGGTTATGGACGCCATCTGGTTATCTTCGGGACTCTTAGTCCAATTTGTATCTTGTCCGTACTCGGACGTATTTGATCTTCTCGTATGATTTGGGTCTTTGTATTGTATATTTGTATCTTGACTCGTTGGAGTCGTTGTTGTAATATATGTTTCTTGTGGGCTCTATTGTAATCCCGTTGTAATGTTACCGCTCGTGTTAATTCCTCTGGCATCACGTGTGTGATTCGTCGCGCACGTCGTGTCGGAGGGCGTCTCTGAATCGATATCGTGCGGATTTTGGCGGGTTCGCTGGGATCCTCATGGTACCGGTTCCGGGGCGTCACACTTTGTGTTGACAATCATCCATGAGATATACATCCATGAGATATACATGTTGAAGTTGAAAGCAACTGCTGAAACTTATATCTTCCTTTGTGTTGCTTCAAAACTTTCTACTAAGAATCTATTGCTTTAATTGTTAACTCTTATGCAAGACTTATTGATGCTTGTCTTGAAAGTACTATTCATGAAAATTCTTTGCTATATGATTCAGTTGTTTAGTCATTATCTTTACCATTGCTTTGAATCACTTCATTCATCTCATATGCTTTGAAATAGTATGATCAAGATTATGTAAGAAGCATGTCACTTCAGAAATTATTGTTGTTATCGTTTACCTACTCGAGGGCGAGTAGGAACTAAGCTTGGGGATGCTTGATACGTCTCCAACGTATCTATAATTTCTGATGTTCCATGCTAGTTTTATGACAATACCTACATGTTTTGTTCACACTTTATATCGTTTTGATGCATTTTCCAGAACTAACCTATTAACGAGATGCCGAAGAGCCAGCTTCTGTTTTCCGTCGTTTTTGGTTCCAGAAATCCTACAAAGGAAATATTCTCGGAATTGGACAAAATCAACGCCCAGGGTCCAATTTTCCACGGAAGCTTCCAGAGAGCCAGAGAGGGACCAGAGGGGAGCCCTGGGGGCCCCACCCCACCTGGCGGCACGGCCAAGGGGGAAGGCGCGCCCCCCTATGGTCTGGCTGCCCCAGGACTCCTCTGAGGCTGCCCTTCCGCCTATATAAAGCCTCCGTTGCGAAAACCCTAAAGAAATAAGCCACGATAAGAGAAAAGTTCCAGAGCCGCTGCCATCGCGGCCAAGATTCGGGGGACAGAAGTCTCTGTTCCGGCACGCCGCCGGGACGGGGAATTGCCCCCGGAAGGCATCTCCATCGACACCACCACCATCTTCATCGACGCTGCTGTCTCCTATGATGAGGAGGGAGTAGTTCTCCCCGAGGCTAAGGGCTGTACTGGTAGCTATGTGGTTCATCTCTCTCTCCCATGGTGTGATCTTTATGTGATCATGAGCTTTGTATCACTATTAATCTATGTGCTACTCTAGTGATGTTATTAAAGTAGTCTATTCCTCCTCCATGATGTAATGTTGACAGTAGTGTGCATCATGTAGTACTTGGCGTAGGTTATGATTGTAATCTCTTGTAGATTATGAAGTTAACTATTACTATGATAGTATTGATGTGATCTATTCCCCCTTTCATAGCTATTGTTGACAGTGTGTATGCTATGTTAGTACTCGGTCTAAATTGCAACGGTATATTATGCACTCTAGAGGTTACTTTAATATGAACTCCGAATGTTGTGGAGCTTGTTTACTCCGACTTGAGGGAGCTCTTGTAGCCCTACACAATGAATGGTGTTTGTTATCCAACAAGAGAGTGTTGAAGTAGCACAAGTGAAGAGAATTTATTTGTTTATGTGATCATTGTTGAGAGTGTCCACTAGTGAAAGTATGATCCCTAGGCCTTGTTTCCGAATATCTAAACTCCGTTTATTTACTGTTCTACTGCATGTTTACTTGCTGCCATATTTATTTCAGATTGTTATTACCACTCATACTCATCCATATCACTTGCATCTTACTATCTCTTCGCCGAACTAGTGCACCTATACATTTGACAAGTGTATTAGGTGTGTTGGGGACACAAGAGACTTCTTGTATCGTAATTGCAGGGTTGCTTGAGAGGGATATCTTTGACCTCTACCTCCCTGAGTTCGATAAACCTTGGGTGATTCACTTAAGGGAAACTTGCTGCTGTTCTACAAACCTCTGCTCTTGGAGGCCCAAAACTGTCTACATGAATAGAAGCGTGCGTAGACATCAAGGATCCGGGCCGACGACATGGTACGACCTACACCGGATGGCTTGCCCCGATGTCATGAAGCTAGTAAACCGATACTGCCTCCGGACATGGAACACCTCGCAAGTGGACCAATGCTCCCTTTGCAACACACTATTAATTATCTAGAGAGCGTCCTTCTTAAAGACAAGGATCCAAATTACCCGGTGTTCTCGGTCAAGGTGCCAGAAGACCCGAACTTCGTCCATGAAGACCCCGCGGATATCTTCTTCATAGCGTTCGAGGGCGTCTTCAATCTATTTCACTCGAAACGGCTCGACTATAACTTGGTCCGCCTATACGCGATCAATCTTCAGATGAAGATCAACGAGAGAGACCCCCACATCGCGGTAGCGGATCCCTACTACATGCGCGATAGCCAGCTCCAGGACGGCTCAAGGACACGGACCAAGGCGGTGTGGTACCTCCAGAGCTTCATGCTCATGTACAAAGAGAGCAACACCATTCTTCTGCATGTCTTTCCCGAGTAAGTACACATCCGCTCACGGCCGATCCTTTCCAACATTCCATTTCAATTGCATGTGTTGAGCATGGACCAATACTGCACACTCATCATCCTTTGCCCGAAGTGGTCACTAGCCCAGTATTTCGACTCGTCGAATACGACGACGAAGAAAGACTACAAGATAATAAGGGGTGTTCTCGATGAGGCTATCCTTGGCTACTCCAAAAATGGAGGCACCTTCGACAAGAATGGGCAATATATCAGGCTGGACACTAAAAAGCTCGGGTTCAAGCACGTGATCGAGTTCCATTGCATCAAGCAGCCCGCTGGCAGCATTAAGGAGGCCATCTATGTCCTCCATCACCTTAAAGGGTTTGTCGAGGATGCAGAGATGATGTGTCTGCCACCCAGTAAGCGAAACCCCATTAAAATGTCGAGGGACATCAATGATGATGATCTTAGAGAATACTTCCATCGCATCCAAGTAAAGCTCTCAGAAATTATCGTACAAGATGTATCCAACGGATCGGGGCTCTTACACCAACTCAGAGGGTTGTGTAAGAGGGATATCGAAGAATGCCTACATAGGCAGGGTGATGGAAGGACGTGGACGACGAAGGACTTGTACAAGCCGTTCCCGAAGCCGATCAAGAAGACGTCTCGTTGACCGTGGCCGGTGTGCCTAGCATTAGTTTGAATCGATGGACAATTTGTACTGTGTTGTAAATTAAACTTGCTTAATTTGCTCGAAACAGTGGTCATCGTTGTTGGACTTCAATTACTATTGTAGTCATTGTCGTTGAACTTGATTACTTATGTGATACCGATGCTATATGTCTTTTAGGTTTATTATTATTATTTCCTTGCTTTAATTCTTGTGAATATGTATGCATGTGAACCCTCTAACTCTTTCCATTGCATTATATACTAATATGCCTTGTATCCATAGAGATGACGTACTACGTCGTGTTCGAGGGGAGGGTTCCAGGAATGTACGAGGAGTGAGAGGACTGCAAGAAATAGGTGCACAAGTTCAGCGGCAACTGCTATAAAGGGTACCCGACTAGACACGAGGCGGTTGCCAAGTGGAGGAAGCACCAGTCTAACAAGAGCAAGATGAAGATGAAGACCTTCCTTGTGCTCTCGCTCTTGCTCACCATCGTCGTGGCGGTACTCTATTTCATCCTAGTGTAGGCGGCGGCCGGTGTTACTTCATTTGTATCTAGAGATGATGAACTTAATTAATTTGCATGGATTATTAGTTGTATGGAGCTATATGTATAACTCGATCGGGCTCTAAGTAATGTGATGAAGATGTATAATGTTGCTATGTTATATGTGTCCATATTATATCTGTCTATATTATATCTGTATATAACCTGTATACTGTGTATAAAACCTGTATAAACCTGTATAAAACCCGTATAATACACCAGGAAGCACAAAATCGAGTATACCCGTACATTGTTCTGTGGTGCATCAAAATATAATTCAGTGGCGCACCTATTTATGTGGCGCACCAGGACCATCTGCGCCACAGAACCTTCTATTTTTGTGGCGCACCCACTCCAATGCGCCACAGAAACCTTAATTCTGTGGCGCACGGGCAGGTGCGCCACAGAAACCTTATTTTCGTGGCGAAGTTTCTGTGGCGCACCGCCCATGCGCCACATAATCATTTTTTGGTGCGCCACTGATGAGGCTTTCCCTACTAGTGTCATCTAGTAGATGATACCACTCCCTTGCTTTGCCCTTAAGTGACAATGGAAATAATTTTTTCACGGCATTTTCTTTTGATCAACCTGCAACTTTAAACAACTCACAAAGTTCTTTAAGTTTCAACAAGTGATCACTTGGATGGGCTGTTCCATCCCCTGCATAACATTCGTCCATGATCTTGTCAACAATTTTCATAGGTATTTTAAAAGGAATACTTTCAGTAAGTTGATTTAAGATATCATAAGCATCATTAAAATTATCACATATGGGAGATAAAATATCATCAGAGCAAATTTTCTTCTCTAAAGCTGGGGGATTAAAAGATCATAAAATCTAGCTTCCCCAAGCTTAGACTTTTCCATAGTATTAGCAATAATAGTGTTCAAAGCATTCGTACTAATAACATTGTTGTTAGCATGCAAATAAAGTTCCATAGGTTTTTTAATTTTCTCTTCAAACACCTCATGTCCTAACTAAAGATAAATACTATAAAGCTCTCTAATTTTTTTGTTGTTTTCCATTAAGCCTAACTAGTGAAAATAAAAACGAGAAACAAAAAGATATAATTGCAGAATCTAAAGGAGATAAGTTTGAACACTCACCAGTAACTAAAAGACTTAGTAGCCATAGGATGTGAGTATCTTTTACCTTACCTCCCCGGCAACGGCACCAGAAAAGAGCTTGATATCTACGCACGCTTCTATTCTTGTAGACAGTGTTGGGCCTCCAAGTGCAGAGGTTTGTAGAACAACAACAAGTTTCCCTTAAGTGGATCACCAAAGGTTTATCGAAATCATAGAGATAGAGGTCAAAGATATCCCTCTCAAGCAACCCTGCAATTACGATACAAGAAGTCTCTTGTGTCCTCAACACACCCAATACACTTTTCAGGTGTATAGATACACTAGTTTGGCAAAGAGATAGTGAAATACAAGTAATATGGATGATTGTAAGTGCTAATTGCAATCTGAAATAAAAATAGCAGCAAGCAAACATGTACCATAATTGGTTGTAAATGGT